>NC_056746.1:710040904-710170904 GCF_019279795.1 Protopterus annectens
GATGTCACCCTTTATGGATGTCATGTCTGTGGCCACAGTAGCTTAATACACAGCTATCATGCTCTTGGATCAGTAGACGTGTTTGTAACATGGGACATTCTCACTGGTATGTGGCAGCTACACGGTGCCTGCTGGTATATTCATACATACCTGTGAGTAGTCCACATTGACATATGGGACACTAACTGCAAACACTGACATCCACCGGCACGTGCAATTAGACCTGAAGGAGGACAGCAGAACATCATGACCAACATGCAGTTACTGTTGTTACACAAGACACATACTGTTAAGTATTGTACACCTGTACTACATGGTATATCTGCTGCCTGTCAACAGTCCTCAACAATTGCAAACTACACTTATCTTCCTAGTCTGTTCACCCTGTGCATCAGACCATATGAGCATGTCCCTGCACCGATGGTGTGGATGTCATGGAGGGGGCACAGGAATCATCATATGCACAGGGTGTTAATGTTTGCCAGAGGCCTAGGCTGCACCATTGGATGACATCATATGTATGGGTATGGGCCTTTGATCCAATTAGGCGTGTGTGGATGTTATGCATGTGTGTGTTGTGGTGCCCTACATATGTTTCCAGTCTGTGCGTGTATGTATGCACACAGTTCTGCCATGTGCCTGGCCTACAAAGGGGTATTATTGACAGTTGCAGACTGTACAGGTAAGGTTTTACAGTTCATGGTGTCCGGCCATGGACATGTGACCTGCACCTGCCAGGGGTTGCACGGGCACTACCAGGCAGAAGTGCAGATTGAGTACTGTCTGATGTCACTTGTCCACTGGAACCGTGTCCCTGTTGCGACCATCCTGGGCCACGTGTACATGGCCTGCTGTCTCATGGTGTGGACAGCACAGCACCAGATGCACTGCTGCTGCTACCCCCACTATGGGAGCAGACATGTGAGGTATCTCGTACACATAGACCTGACACAGGTGATGTAGCAGGCCTACGTGCACGTGCCCGAAGCCTCACTCCTATCAGATGTTCCAAAACAGACAGCTCACACTCGTGGATTGTCATGCCACTGTCAAGGACTCTAACCATGGCACCCAACCATCTATCCAAAGCTTCAGCAATCTGCTGTTAAGCATTTACCATTGCCTGGATGTTGTTATTTAAAGAATGGACAGCAGCCCTCTGTAGCCCCTGATCTTCTCTGTTGCACCATTCAGCATGTGCCTGTGCCTCCATTACAGCCTGAAACATGCATCTGGTGACACCAGCTGCTGCGCTCTGTCGTGCAGGAGCATGTTGGCCAGAGGTCCTCCTATGAGCAGCACTGGCCACGTGCCTGTGTGGGGCACCACCAGTCATTTGGCTGACACCATGGCGTGCAGGTGCAACTTCCATAGCCCCCACACTTTCCTGTTCATAGCTACCATGTGCCAACTGTCCTTCCTTTATGGCCACTGGTGATGGGGTATGTGCAAGTATGAGATCTGAGTGCAGAGATGAGGGGGATATAGATGGAAAGGCAACCAATGGCACAGTGTTAGCCCCTGACAACTCTGCCTATGACTCAATCATACATTCATCATCACTGCTAGAGTCTGTGGGGACATTAACATCAGATGTACCGCAGGAGGACAATGCACCTACATCACCTGTGAGGGCAGACAAGAACTGTACATTACAATCTATACAATAGACACACACACAGACACACATGCATGTGATATGACAGAAGGCATGCAACACTCATGTGATACAGCAGATGGCATGCAGCGCAGACAATAATAGTGGTAGTTATCATACATCCCTGGGTTGCACACAACAGCATGCATATGTCATAGTAGATGGCATGCAAATTACACAATCATAGTAGTAGTTAGCATACATCCCTGTGTTACACCATGTGGACCAGCACAGGTTTACAGTACACCTGCCTGATGTGTGGCATATGACCATGACAATTACATGTAGTATGACATGTGATCTGCAGATGTGTGCAATGACATGCATACATGTTTAACACAATGGTGTCCTGTCAAATATACAGTAGGGCAATGGTGTCCCAATGCAGTGTTGTCTATCCACCCTACAGATATACTGCACATTTAGCTGATGTGCATGGCCATTGCAGGGAATCATGAGGTGTCTCTAGTGCTATACAGTGTGAGTTACAGACAGGGTCATAGCCATGACTGTGTTCACATACAATACATATATACTGTGGAATGTGACCCATGTCCCTGAGGTGTATACACACTAAACCATGATGTGGAAGTTGTGACACAAGTCACTGATGGGTATACAGATGACACCCCTGCACATCTGGCCAGACATGGTGAACACATCGGTACACCATGTCCCACATGACATCTGTGTACCACATACACACACATAAGGAGCAAGTATGACATTGATGTCCAACACCAGCAAGGGGAATGTACTGTATCTGTGGGCTGATGTGGATTCTGTACAGGTGACAGCTGTCATGTCGTAACACCCTCAAGATGTTCAACACATCTTATGTGGTGGATTGATGTTATGCCTACACAGGATGTGCACAGGCCTGTAGGATGTCTAGTGTTCCACATCTACAATATGACCATTATACAAAGGCCATAGTTGAACCATGTGTAGCCATTGTACGACAGGGTGTACACACAAGCACAAGATGTCTACTGTGTGTGTTGCTCCATGTCTCTGGCCATCCTCCATGGCCATGTGTGTACATGTGTTGTCCAAATTATTTTGACGGGTGTCTATTTCACATGTCTGTGTTGTCCCATATGACATATATTCTCCACTGACAACAGGTTTATGCAGATAAAGGGTGGTATGTGGGATATGTTTTCAGGTTACTTAGGCAGTGTTGCAGTCAGGCCACTAGATGTCATGGACATGTCGAGATAGCACATCACATTGTGTGACATTCATAGCAGGGCTATGATCCACATCAGTGAATGCTGTGTGCTGCCCATACTCCAGCCCACTGTGTAGTACTGTTTGTATTCACCACATGTGTAGATTTGATCTGTAGTACGTCCCTAAGGTGAACAGCACCTCCACCATTGTATGCACAGCTGTACACACATCTGGCAATGACAGTTTGTGAGGATTCATGTCGGTGAGATGATTCACATAGTTTGCAAGTGTTGCACATGGGTAGTCATTTTGATGCATTGCAGGTCCAACCTGTATATTGTGACAGGACGATACATTATGTGTACATGTTGTAAATGGCCACATGACAGATAGATTTGTGCATTACGATTCCTGATAAATAATAACACTCTCACCAGCAATGGGCTGCTGTCGCAGTGGAATGCCAGAGGTACCTAAATAAAAGTAACACAGCAGTATGAGCATAATCCACCCCTGTATAATGGCTACAGGGTGCAATGTGCATAACACATACACCAGTACATTAGACTATACTATGGTGTATGCATATGTGTGCATACACAGAGTAGCATGCTATAGTATGTGGCATGTGTGTATACATGCCTTGCATATGATGTTACATTACATATTGTACAGTGACAACTCTGAAATACTCAACTGGTAAAAACACTCAAGATGGGGCTGAAAACGATAAGAGCAAACTGCAGTTAATAAAAAAACTGTTTTATTGTTAGCGCTTTCGGCTCGGTCACTACCAAGCCTTCTTCAGACAAAACAGTATAAGGAAATCAATTAAGATTTAAATACAAAAGTTAATTAACTCTCAATCAGTACTTAAAAGAGCAATACACAAATTTTACACTGAATTTTAAAGTTTAAAATACTGAATATCATTACCACTCTACAAGCATACTTAGAATGTATAAAGCTGATGTGTATGTACTTTAAATACAAGTTAAACTAATAATCACGCTAGTAATAATAATAATAATAATAAAATCATACTAGTCCGAAATACTAGTCTACCTATAAAATGTTTTACCCAAATATAATGATATCTAATATAGAAAAATTAATAAATAACCAATTCATATAATCTACAGGAAAACAGTAGTAAATATTGTATAAGTGCAGTTTTAAATATGAAATAAAATATGAAATAAAATATTATTCTAAATATTTATTCTACCTATTCAGTGCTAGTAATTTCAAGATGCATTTAATGGACAAGGTTTCATTTAAACCCAGAAATGAATGGGCATTTGTAATGATTTGCCATTTCAGTTCATCTAACTCGAGCTTCAATTGCCAAGGACCTCCTCTTATGTTTAAAGTTCTTTGTTGGAAAATAATGAACTTAAATGAATGAGCAGGATGTTGTGCAATGTGTTTTGCCAAAGCATTATTAGGGTCCATTTTACTAATGGCATAAGAATGCTCATACACTCGCTGCCTAAACTTTCTTTCTGTTTTACCTATGTAAAACGCATTGCAAAGCTGGCATAATGCTGCATATGTCACTACTTTGGTGTCACAACTGAATTTAGAATTAAGATAATATTTTTTATCATGGATGGTACACATATTACTCACAAATATATGCTTACATTGTGAACAGCAACCACATTTAAACATACCTCTGATGTTTGAATGTGTTAAACAGATGTTATGCTTTTTTTCAAAAATGTTTTTTAAGTTCAGGCCTCTTCTGTACGTTACCTTAGGTTTATCACCTAAGACTTCTAAAAGATGTTCATTACTTTTAATTAGGCTCCAATTTTTGAGGGCCTACTAACCTTCATAACAAAAGCTCATACCAAACAAGCTTTTTGCATACTTATTCACTTGATTTTAATCACATTAAGGACATTTTATTCAAAAATTGGAGCCTAATTAAAAGTAATGAACATCTTTTAGAAGTCTTAGGTGATAAACCTAAGGTAACGTACAGAAGAGGCCTGAACTTAAAAAACATTTTTGAAAAAAAGCATAACATCTGTTTAACACATTCAAACATCAGAGGTATGTTTAAATGTGGTTGCTGTTCACAATGTAAGCATATATTTATGAGTAATATGTGTACCATCAATGATAAAAAATATTATCTTAATTCTAAATTCAATTGTGACACCAAAGTAGTGACATATGCAGCATTATGCCAGCTTTGCCACGCGTTTTACATAGGTGAAACAGAAAGAAAGTTTAGGCAGCGAGTGTATGAGCATTCTTATGCCATTAGTAAAATGGACCCTAATAATGCTTTGGCAAAACACATTGCACAACATCCTGCTCATTCATTTAAGTTCATTATTTTCCAACAAAGAACTTTAGACATAAGAGGAGGTCCTTGGCAATTGAAGCTCGAGTTAGATGAACTGAAATGACAAATCATTACAAATGCCCATTCATTTCCGGGTTTAAATGAAACCTTGTCCATTAAATGCATCTTGAAATTACTAGCACTGAATAGGTAGAATAAATATTTAGAATAATATTTTATTTCATATTTAAAACTGTACTTATACAATATTTACTACTGTTTTCCTGTAGATTATATGAATTGGTTATTTATTAATTTTTCTATATTAGATATCACTATATTTGGGTAAAACATTTTATAGGTTGACTAGTATTTCGGACTAGTATGATTTTATTATTATTATTATTATTATTACTAGCGTGATTATTAGTTTAACTTGTATTTAAAGTACATACACATCAGCTTTATACATTATAAGTATGCTTGTAGAGTGGTAATGATATTCCGTATTTTAAACTTTAAAATTCAGTGTAAAATTTGTGTATTGCTCTTTTAAGTACTGATTGAGAGTTAATTAACTTTTGTATTTAAATCTTAATTGATTTCCTTATACTGTTTTGTCTGAAGAAGGCTTGGTAGTGACCGAGCCGAAAGCGCTAACAATAAAACAGTTTTTTTTATTAACTGCAGTTTGCTCTTATCGTTTTCAGCCCCATCTTGAGTGGTTTACATATTGTACAGTGACACATGCAACTATATGGAATATAGTTGCTATAGGTGCAGTACTGACTTACTAGGCAACTCCAGGCTCAGTAGTTGAGAGACACCCACCTTCACAATATCGGCTAAGTCTTGTGGATGTGGTTCTGCAGGTGTCCCCAGGTAGACCAGTAGCTCTTTGGTACATTTGAGTGGGGGCTGGGTTGGTGATCCACCACCTGTTGCACCTTGTTCCCTGGCGATTGCATTCACATGCTGTTTCTCCCATCTAATGAGGTCTGTACAGTGCCTGTGCACCTGCTGGTATGTGTGATTGTGGCAACCAACATCATTAAACCTCCTGTGAAGTTCCATCCACAGGGCATCCTGCTGCTGTGCATCCTGTGGCACATGGCTGAACAGGATATCATGATTGTCGAGTAGGTATGGGATGAGGGCCTCATCCTCCAAGCGGGTAAAAGGGGGTAGCTTTGCATGCGGCGCATACCTGGAAGACATAATGATGGAGACAGGTCACAGTAACTCAGAGAGACATACAGATCTACAGCTGAACATACATGTGCATTGCATTTATGAAGTTTAAATAGTTGTATTTGCAAACCTACATGACACTGACATGTTTGTGTCACACACATGTGACACTCAATGTTGAGTGGATATTATCACCATATATGTGTGTGTGTCACCTGATTACATTGCTCATACTCCATGTGGATGCTGTCTTGATGTGGGCATGTCTGTTTGCCTGTACTGGTGTTCCTACCTATTAGTACATGGCTGGATGTGTCCACATTAATGCAGTTGACCTTGATACTGTGTATATGTCACATATAAGGACTTACACTGCCTTAACAGACATGACCTGTGACCCTGCAGACTTGCTCTCATAAGGTTTTACATGTATGTGTTCTGCCATATACATCTACACGGCACTGTACAGCATTTCAACATCCTGCCATGTAACACCTGTGTTGCACATGTGATACACATGGGACACTGACTAGCCAGATGGTATTTGCAGGGATGGATATCAACTATAGCATGTACAGTCAAAGTCAACTAGTGGGCTATATGCCATGGGCCATGTATGAATCTAGGATGAAAGGTTACCTAGCAGTAGCCGACAGGTGGGTCTGTGGGGCCAGGTGGAGCAGTGCCACATTACTGATCCACAGGTTTAATGATACATTTACCATGCATCACCATGTGGTCATCACACCATGTCTGAGAGGGGAGTAATGTGCAGCTTTGATGGACAGGAATGCATAGTATGGCAGGACTATGTAAAGTGTATGGGACAAGGATCTGTCCAGCATGTGGAAGGTGGATGTCCATGAAGTATGTGTTCGAGATCAAGATGAGTATGTGTAGCATGTTCAACATCACTGGGTTGGACATGGATTTATGCAGGGTATGCATCATGCTACATAGTGGAGATGGGAAATGGGAAGGCTGGTGTAAGCCATCTGCACATGGCCAATATCACTTAAAGGAAATATGTGATCTGATATGGATCACTTGAGTGTTGTGTATGACTGGACAATGATCTCTAAATTCATGGATGGCACCCTATCATTATTAGGGTTGCCACATATGACTACATGACAGGTGTGGCGACATAGCTATCACAGGAAAGACAACTGCCCAGCTGCATCCCTTACACACAAGTGTCCATTATGTTGACCGTTGCCTAGGTGGTAGTTCATGGGTACAGGGTTATTAACATAGGGGTGACTATGCAATATGTAGCTGTCAGATTATGTCCATATGTCACACACACCTCACCCATAAAGCCCCTTCTGTATGTTGTCCACAACACCCCTGAGTCAGCTATTGCTCTTAGGACATAGTCATTCGCATACTTCAATAGGCAGATGCCTTCTGTTTGTCTGTGAGGTATGGGCTACAATGAGGGGGACTAAAATTCATTAACCCTGACATACTGTAGCTGCCACTGGTGTGATGTGCATGTATTATTCAGACACCTTCTATAGTGTTGGTTCTGCCAGCAGTCCTGTTGCAAAACACTCCTGTGACATAGGAATGTACATCTAGTATACTGAGTGTAGGTGGTACACAGTATGGGTGATTATGTCCTATGACCTGGCAAGGTTATGATATGCAGTGTGACATCAACCATACTGTCATCTACATCTGTACTGCTGATATCAATTAATTGATCAAGGTTGATGGCCTTCCAGACCAGACTCAGCAGGGTAGTAGTGCAGTACTTCCCATTATTAGTGGTGTCTCTTCCTTTGTGTGTTGTGATACCTGTTGGTGTGCACTATTCAGTGTGTACACAACCTGACATGGAGCTATGTTTTACATGATGTGTACGTGGAGAGCATCTTGTTTTGCCATATGCGTATGATACAACCTGTGATGTGGACAGGTCCCATGCAGCCTGAGTGCAGCTTGTACCTGCATAGTTGTGGGTACAGGGGCCCTGTGGTGTACATGGATATATGCTTGGGTACCTGTTGGGGGAGGGGGCCATGTGTTTATGTTATCCAAGACCCTTTCAGGATTGCTTATTCATGCTAAGCACTTGTTCAGGACTTGTAAGCACTAAGTAAGCTAATAATTGCTATAGCATTCAATCTTCCTCATTACCTAGAGGTAAGGGTGAATAATTCTTGTACATACTTTTCTCACTTGCTTAGAGTAAATTAGCTCTAGTACTCACTTTCCTCACATGTCTAGGTGAAAGTAGTTCTATATTCAGGCATGTCAAAGAGTCAACTGCCAGTGTTCTCACCTGTCTATCTGATGAATCTGGACATCTTGAGACAATGTACACATGGCCTCATGTACACAGACAAGCCTCTCCGCCTACCACCCAACACTACAACCTGTGAGAGATCCACTCATCTAGCCAAACTGGAGGTAAATGTCTCTCCAACCAAGCCTGACCCTGACTGTCATGTGGAGAAGGTAAACATTCGCACCACACCACACTCATCACATAGTCTCACTGAATCTACCTCACCATTAACTGGGAAAACTACTCGTGTACCAACACATTAGCTCAACGCTTTCTGGAATTCATAAACACCAATGCACTGACTCAACATATCCACACACCCACCCACCAGGGGCAACAATATCCTAGAGCTAGGCATTACTAACATGAGTGACTTGTGCTCCACATGTGAAGTCAACTCCTCATTGGTCCGATCAGACCATGAGCTGAACACCATTGATATCCACATCCCGCCCCCACCCCCCATTAAGGGAACCACAGTATAATATGTCTACAAAGCCAACTACATGCTTCTTAAGACAGACATGGTGAACGTCATGACACCCATGCAGATGGACAATACTGTTACAACTGCTGAATCCAACACAAATGCACTCTATAAGCACTTACATGAGTGCATGGCTTGTGCTATCCCAAACAGAACCAGGACGCTATACTCCTAATTAAGGAAACCAATCTGGTGGTCCCCTGCCATAAACAAACTGTACTACAAGAGGAAGACACTGTTGCAAATGAGAGTACAATCCCATGTGTGGAGGAGCTCCCTAGCCAGCCTCAGTAAGAAGGTGAGATCCCTTATAAGATCCTCCAAAGCTACCTATGAAAAGTAAAATGCCACTAATACAAACAACAACCACAAAGCATTCTATAGCTATGTCACATATCTTGATGTCAACAACCAGATCTGCTCTGAGTTACAGCACAAAGGCACGAATATTACAGAAACAACTGATATTGGCAACATCCTGGCAGATAGGTTCAGTGCTACCTTTCCCCCCTCCATCTCAAAGCTGCACACACTAAAGCCAATATCACAGCATCCATGGGACCAGACAACATCCCAGGCTGTGTTTTACATGAACTTCAGAATGTACTGTCTCCCCACCTACACACCATGTTCAATAATAGCCTAACATTGGGCATAGTGCCCCCTGAATGGTGCACAGCAACAATTATCCCACTCCACAAAGATGGCACCACAACGGACCATGGGACCTATTTCCCTATAGGCCTGACTAGCCTGGTCTGCAAGGCTATGGTGCACATCATGGATCTCAGTCACAGAGACATTGGGTACTCTAAACCTTTGACCCCTCCCAGTTTGGCATTGTTAAGGGTGGACCATGCCTCCTAAACCTGGTGGACATCTTAGAGACAGTTACCAAGGCATTAGATGAGGGTAAGGAGGTCCACACAGACTACCTAGATCTCTCATAGGCTTTCAACACCATTCTTCCTTCTGGGATTATTAACATACCCATCCGCCTGAACATTAACCCCTACGTCATGTGATGGTTTGCAAAGTGGCTCACAGACAAACCCCACACAGTGGGAGTTGCATACCCTAGGTCCGACTGTATACCTGTTACAAGTGGCATCCCCCAGGGCTCAGTCCTAGGACCCCTCATGTTCGGTATATACTTTTCGAATGTACAGACAAGCACAGGAGGGCTTTGGCTGAAAAGGTTTGCAGATGACTACAAACTAGGGGACATAATTGTTTCCCCAGCTGTTACAGACACCCTCTGGAAGGGTCGCACAGAGATGGATATCTGGTTTTAATATCATGGCATCATGCTGAATTCCTAAAAGTGCATAGTCATCCCCTTTAGATATAACTAATTATCCGTGGACTACTACATAGGTGCTAGTCCTCTACATACAGAAAAGGTAATAAGGGATCCGGGAACCCCAGTAGATAGCAATCCTCTTTTGATACCCATAATGACAAGGTGGTTAGAATATCCTTCTACATGGTCTCCCTAATCTCTAATGGGTTTGCATCCAGATCAAAGGAGGCCATTGTAACTCTACTCATGACATATTAGACCCATTAAAGGATACAACACCCCATTTGGGATATACCTTACAAGACAACTGCAACAGCTTGGAAGACCACACCAGTACCACACCAAGAGGATTACTGACCTCAAACAGATGACCTATGCAGCCCAACCTAAGAAACTCCAGCTGTACTCTGTTTCATACTGCATACTCACAGGTGATCTCTGCTTGACATACAAGGCCCATGTCCAACCATGTATTGCTGGATATGCTCCACCTAAACAGAGGCCCCTGAGAGCCACATGTTCTAGGGATATACACCTAACTACAATGATGAGTAGGACATGCTGGATAGATAAATTCCTGATCCAGACACTACCCATGCTTTGGAACATGATTCCAATGTACATCAGGCAGGGCCCCTCACTAGCACTCTTCAAGGGAAACCTTGACGTGTGGATGGGAGACAGACATGTACACCGGGGGATCACTGCAGTGGCATGCTGGACAGAGGCACAAGGAACTAATGGCTCTGCCATTCAGAGGCACAGGGAACCAACCTATGGGGGTATCAAAAGCCAACACACTCTAGATAGGCTTACAAATACCCTTGGTAAGACAGCCTAGTACCTACCTTTGCACAGGTCTATATGACTTGGTCAACAGTTCATATGATCGACTGTTTATTTGGTCGACAGTTCATTTGATCGACAAGCATTTGCCCCCTTCCCCAATGTTGTGTAACCCTGGATTTGACATATATAGTTAGGGGTGGGGTGGGGGGCACAGCCCCCCACATTGGGGGGTGTGGGGGGTGTGGGGGGTGAAGCCCCCCACATAAAATGCTTGTTGATCAAATGAACTGTTGACCAAATAAACAGTCGATCATATGAACTGTCGACCAAGTCATATAGACCCCTTTGCACATATTACATGTCTTATGTGCATGGATAGTTAGCTAGCTCTTCCATTTTACTTTGCTATCTTGCTGATAAACTGTCGGGTGACTAAAAGACATATGTATCCTGTTATTGTGTATTGTAAATGCCAATAGACATAAGTAATGTTTGCTAACATTACAGTAATGCTATGTAGCTTGTAATACATATCTGCCTACAATACTGTACACTACACAGTTATTGGTACACTATCCCACAATGCAAATCATAATTGCACAGTGGGCCAACCTTCGACATTTTATTCTCGGTAATACACCCATACATATGGCTACACTTACAATATATCAAAATATACTATCCCCTGTTGGACCAGTCCTGCCACTGACATCGGCTGGTAAGGAGTATTTCTGTTCAAAGCCCTTATATAGCATCCCTTGTGGTGTATGTGGTGTTTGCCTTGTGACCTACTGCAGTACACACAAATACTACAAGAATTACTATGCTCAACAATACATCACTACAAGATAACTGTTTCCACTATATGGATTGTGTACACTTTAAATACTATAGAAAGGTACTACATACACAGACATAATGACTGTTCTACATACCTTATTAGTAACCCGAGGTTTCGTTAACTGTTGATTCAATCCTTTTCAGTTTGTGTTTCAATGTTCTTTGTAACGTTCCATTGGTATATACGGATGGTTTGAATGTGTGATAACACATCCTTTTCTAGTTACATATCAGTAACATGTGGGATCCTGTCCACCAATTGCTGTTCCAAAGTAGTTAATTAGATGCACATCAGCTGTGCAGCTACTCCATTAGCCAATACCATGGGAACAGTGGTGTATAACTGAGTACTCCTTTTGGGCATTGTCCATTTGCCTTACTTTCGTGGAAGATGGCCTGGATGTGTTGTTTGCGATATAGTTCAACAGCTATATGGAGTCACACAGAGATATATTAGCTTCATGACTCCTGTGGACTGTGTGTAATGGCTAGACGATTTAGTTCTACATGTGAGTACAACTGTTATATTTCAAAACATTGCTACTTATGCAGGGTTTGTTTGTACCTGATACTTCTGCAGATGTTTCAGTCTGGCAAGGATGTTTGGCCAGCTCAAGGCCGTATGGCTATGCTTGAACTGTTATGTGGTTTACCACATGGTGTTCATCAGACATCCTTGATTTGGTGTACAAGTGTAGCATACTGTGCTGTTACTCAGTAATTGCTAACACATCCCATTGTACACACAACCCTCTGAAATGGGATTAGTGCAAACAAACCCTGTAACATCAGCAGCTGTTCCATTGTATAACAGCAGCTATTTCACATAGGGCCCTGTTAGTGTGTCTCTGACAAGGTATGTTAAGGCTTCTGCAGATGTTGTTCAGTGAGTGAATGACTTGTGATGTTATTACAGTTTGTATTGTAATATGTTTGTGTGTGGGGGTGAAATTGGTGGGTGTGCATAGCAGATGCAGGTGTGTAGGAACTGCTTTTATATATAATTGATATGTGCATGAGGTTTCCTTCCCTATTTGAACACCTATACTTTTGTGGACTAATACAATGGTAATTGCAGGCTGATTCATTAAGGCACTGTTATGTGGTTCCTGTATAGCATACAGGTGATGTTAGTCCTTGAATCCCTTTGGTAATACATCTGAATGTCATAAAGTGTTGCTACATGAAAGCTGTGTATTTCTGTCATAGGTACCTGCAGTCATCGTAGTTGTGTTGGTGACTGACCCACTTTGGCTAGGGTTGCCACCTTTTTATATGGCCATAGTGGGACATTTTCGGGACACACATCAGATTTTACAAGCCGATACAAACCCATGGTCAGTACAAGGGATAGAGCTTTCCTTTCCTGCCAAAATATAAGCTTATTCTTGTAGCAGTTTAGTTGCTTATCCTGTTTCTTGTAACATGTAGGTATTTTAGATACAGAAATAACTATTGTATGCAACTATTACAGTACATATGGGACATAATTATGTCCTACAATCCCAGGACATTTGCCACGTTTAATATATTTGTTCAGGATACAACTGCCCAAAGAGAGAGTGTCCCTCGCAAAGTGGGACAGGTGGTAATACTATCACTGGCTCATGTCCATAGCACATATTTGTAATAGTGTATAGGCATATACTCTCCATATCCTTTGTTCATAAAGGTTGATAGTGGAGGAATGTGTGATTGCTATGGTCCATGTTATACACATACATGAACACTTCAACCGCTGTATATGGGATACCTATGGAATCCCAAAACCGCAGAGTTCCGACCACAAAGTACCGGGACCAGTCTCCCATACCCCACATTACCGACAGCGACAGTAACTCGCGAAAGTAACACGAACATGGAACACACACACGCACACACAGACACACTGCTACCCAACACATCCAAACAAACCATCCTACACTACGTATGAGCAGGTAGCCAAGCCCCACTACACCCCCAATGTAGGTGTCTGCACCCCCCACACCACCCCCTACTTTAATATTCTACCTCCTAGGTCACGCAAACAGACGCACAAAGCTAACCCACACCCACACATTACAGTCCCCCAAGAACACACACCACACACAGAACACACACTTACACACTACAGCCCAGAGAAACACACTTACTCACAGTAACCTACCTGAACCGCAACATTAGAAGCACTGACTAACTGTCCTTTAACATTGTGTTTTTACACCTCGCGCATCTGGTGTTTTGGTATTGTGTTCTTTCGGACCTTAAGCCACAGGATTACGTGCGTCGGTATGTAAAGCAGTCGGTATGTGGTAGGTATCCCATTTATATGTACCTCCATTGTTATGCAGATGTTGTTAACTTATCTATATATCTACATATATATGTATATCCCCATATATCGACATATATCTCTCTCTCTCCCTCTCTCTCTCTCTCTATATATATATATATATATATATATATATATATATATATATATATGATGATGATGTGTATATATATATATATATATATATATATATATATATATATATATATATATATATGTACACAATATACACTTTTCATTGGGTACATGCCGGTTTGTCCTATTTCAACACATTCCTACCTTTTGTGTTTTATCCTGTCAGTATACACGACTGTCATTGGTCGATCTCAGGTAGCTTAGTGGTATGTTATTGTGTTGAATGTGCACATGGTTGCGTGTTCTAACCTGGTAGTGATATCTTACCTCTCAGAGCAGGCACTGGTAGTGCAAAGGTGATTAACGCACATTTCAGTGGTTGTGTGTTCCACATGTTTATTATTCTGTGGAGAACTACCTATATATGAAAGCTGTGTTTAAGATATACTATGTAACGTGTAAACATCTGTGAAGATTTCTGTCAGGGATATTCCCCATTATTTGCAACTACATCCCTGATTACATTATACAAAACCCCTCACTAACACTCCAGGGAATCCTTGCAGAGTTGGTGGTGAACAGTGGCTACACCCCAGGGATCCCGCAATTGGCTCTGCTCCACAGAGGGGACAGTTAGTTAATTGATGGGGTGGCGACAGCAGACACGTTTTGCCTATGCGTATGAATGGCCTCGGCAGTTGGGCATGTACCTACCTATGTATCTATGAACCTGTACATACAGTATGGACACATGCTGATAGCTTAATTTACTTTGTGCCAATGGCAGTTGTGTGTACAATAGTTGAGGGCTACCTATGTATGATACACACAGTAGACCACCTATACATGACAATTTACAGGTGGTCGTTTGTGTGTGCGCCATCCATGTTTACTGTGTGTGCAGGTGGAGAAGGGTGTTAGTCCATGAGTGCCTACACTGTCAGTGTGTGTGCTATATGCTCCCTCTTTGCCAAGGCATGGGCATACTGGGCACACCTCCATCTGCCTACTGGGGCTAGCACAGGGTGTTCATGGTCTGAGTCCCCCTGTGCCTGTGGGTCCCCTTGACAGTGGTTGTGGGCTATGAGGGCCTTCACCATTCTGTCCCTGCTGCAGCTGTTTCCACAGGATATTGTGTAGCATGGCACATACTATGAAGAGGTGGGCACACATTCCTGGAGAGTACTGCAAGGCTCCACCAGATATGTCCAAGCAATGGAACTGTGATTTCAACCTCCCAAACATGTGCTCTATGATGAGTCTGTTTTTTGCGTGTGCCTCATTATGGCATTCTTGCGTGGCTGTGTGTGCATTTCTGATGGGAGTCATCTTCCACGGTTCCAGTGCATAGCCAGTATCCCCCACCAGGAGGCCATATGTGATGTCCCCCCTGGCAAATACCTGATACAGCTGTGAGGCATGCCAGATGTGGGAGTCGTGATAGCTTCCAGGGCTGCCAGCACACACATCCATGATAATGCCCTGGGCATTGCACACGACCTGGCAGTTGATGGAGAGGAATTCCTTGCGGTTTATGTAGTGCCTATCCTGCTCACTGGGTGGTGACTTGATGTGTATGTGCGTGCAGTCTATTGCACCCAGTACCTAAAGATAGTCTGCCACACGGTGGAAGAGATGCATATTGCTGGTCAACTCCTCCTGCATTCAGGGGAAGTATATGTGCTTACTGGCATGTGGTAACATGGCATCCAGCAACTGGTGGAGTACCCTGGATGCTGATGCCTGTGAGATCCCCATGATATACCCAGTTGTCCTTTGGAAGGTACTTGTGGCTAGTATTCTCAAGCTTATACATACCTTCGTGTCCACTGGGATGGGGTCCCATCAGTTACTTCTGGCTCTGAGGCATGGCCGGCACAGCTCAACAAGTTGCTGTATGATGTCCCTGTTCACCCTGTAACGTTCTACTATCTCCAGATCATGTAGCCCCTGGTAAGTTACCCTGGGTCTGAACACTCTTCTCCTCCGGTGCCTGAGATGGTTGTCAGCATCATCCTCCACACCACCATCAGTCTCCCAACACATGCTGGTGAATCAGAACTATGACAGCCCCTAACATGTACCCCATCTGTATACACCAATGGTGCAGAGTGTCTGGGAATACACAAGTGTGTGTGGGGGGCTTTCACACCTTATACTCTTGCGCAGTGGATGATGCTGGTGTAATTGGGTGTGTTTGTGCTATTCCAGCTGCAGGGTATCTTAATTATTGGTTTTACAGCAGGTACTGCTATTGTGGGGCCTTTGATGTTGACTTACGCTTGGCTGCCATGATTCATCTATTTCCCTTTACTTCAATTTTCAACCCGATTCCCCATCCATTGTCAGGCATGCATCCAGCTTCCGCCTTTCTTGTTTTGTACTGTCACAACTCAAAATTGTGTTGGGAAATGTGTTATGTAGCTGATCTACTGCAAGTTTGCTTTGTTCTGCTGTGACAGTTCTCTTTTCTTTGCTGTACGGCACCTCCCCTTTCCTGTTCTGCAGGTAGCTGCTAGTAGCCTTGTTAGCTGTTGTTTATGGCCCACTGTGAGTTTCTAAGTGTTAATTACTCATTTGTACTCCAATTACCATGCTGCAGAATTTCCTTATTGTCTTCCCGTATCCTTCCTGTTTCAGCTGTGGTGCTCACCGCGCACAGCCATTTACCGGGTTTCGTGCACATTTTCATCCACGTTCACATGAACTTTCGGTTACCTTGTGTGCTCTCAGCTAAACAAATCTGTGGCTACTTCATCACCCCTATCCTGCGGCTTTGCTTTGCAACATGCAACATGGATTAGCAATGATCCAATGTGCTTACAGCTACGTTGGCACGCCCCTCTCTTGATGTCATGTTTACCTCCAGGCCACTCCTCCATGTTGTACCACTGCACCGTGTGGTACATCCTTACTCCAGTGGGCTGTTTGCTATTCAGTATTACTTGACTCATTTGCATGGCATTGACTGCTAATTCCTAGTTACTGCAGGGAACACTGTCACAGACCCTTAGCAACCATTGCACCATGGTTGTGGTGTAGCATGCGTGCCATTGACTATTATGGGGATATCATGAATTGTGTTAATTTGCAGTTTTATGACATCTAAATATATTTTCTTTGTGATCCCGTTTGCGCACAGATGCACTGCGGTTTTACTTTGCACTGGTGTGGCCTTGACATTAAATGTTATTTTTTTATATGTTGTGCATGTTGTTTTATGCCATTGGCTATATATTTAGCCATTGGCATATATTAACATTATAATATGTAAGTTTGGTCCACTTTTATGGCTCCGATTTTATGTCTGACAAAATGTAAACCGTTTTTTTTTGGTTTACATTTCTACATGCTTATGCTACGCCTGCACCACTTCATGAATCGCTATATACCTTCAGCTGCATGCTACACTGCTTCACATGGGGTAATTAGTATACATGCACTGGGAGCTGAGCAGCTCTGCCATATGCTGGTAGTGCACATGGAAACAGCTCTTACCTGAATCGCTCGGCGACCGTATTTGGCACTAGATCGCCGACGCTACCCCGGCGCCTGGTGCAAGCTTCATGAATCCCAGGGAAAGTCTCCTAGATCTGCTGACTAAAGTGATTTTATCTTGACTAATCCTTTGCACTCTGTTTCTAACATCTAGTAGGGAAAGTATAGTAGGGCAATCGGTGAGCTCCTTACTGAAATGTTAGCAGTCGAAATGCATAGTGCTGACAAGCCAAAAAAAGACCAAAAATTCAGGTAAAGAATGAATCTCGAATAGCGCTCTTTTCCTTTAAACTTCTTCTTTTTTTTTTTTTTTTTTGCAGGGGCCTGCACCACTGATGTGGGGGGCAACACATACCTCTCAACCTCACCTCACAAAAAAAAAAAAAATCTGGACAAAAACAAAAATAATGGGGGACAAAGATCCAAAAATAGGGACAATATTCAAATACTGCTCCTATAAACTTAGAAAGTTGATATGATAACAGCTTATGCATTAGCATGTATTTTCTGAAGGGTTTGAAGTCTGAAACTCAAAATTCTATATTTATTTGTGAACTTAATCCTCAATGATTTTCCAGAAAACGTCAACATTTATACAAATTTTATGAGGAATGAACCAAAATCGTGAGGCAAAAACCTGAACATTCTGCAAAAATCTGGACAGTTAGGTATGGTGGCAAGCCCCCACCTCAACTCATAAAAAGGTGTGTTTTTTTATATGTTTAAAACAACAGAAAAGGTTGTCTCAGAATGAGCACTCCACATGGACAGTAATATTAATTGATTATAGCTGCACAGTTTCATGTATTCATTAAGAATTAATTGTATCCAATCGGCTGTCCCTGACTTTGTGTTTCTATTTTATTTTTTATTTTTACTTTATTTGGTTTATTTTATTTTTTGACATAGGCAGCTCAGAACCAACTAACCCTCAACCTCACATCATCACTATGCTAGGTGCAATGACATGGGTGCACATAGTCATTCAGAAACCTCAAAAGAATGCCCTTAACTTTGAGGGACATTTAAATTATTAACAAAAACAAAGGCATATTTACACACTCCTTTCATTTCTTTTGGTGAGTTGGTTGGACAGCAACAGCTTGAGGTGATAGAATGGCAAATAGTGCCATCACACATCATCTGTAAGTTAATGAAAACATTAGTGGATTATACTGTGATATCTTTGGCCTCTGATTTACTGGTAAGATGGTAAATATTGCATTATGCGTCTGCTTGTACCTGAAACATCTAGGAATATGTACAGTGCCATTTTTAGAGCAGTCTACATCTGTGAAGTGGTTTATTCCAAACACTGGTCTCTGGCAATGGGAAATTCACAGGACCACATTACTGGCTGCTTTCCACTTTAGTGAGGCTATAGGGGACATGAGTCCTTTTCTGGCCCATTATTGTGCAAAGGAAAGAAGAGTGTGTTGTTTTTGACTGGCCACAATGCCTTGTTTGTTTGTGTGTTTTTTATTGAATATCCTCTGCTATTTAAGTAACACAGTTGCACAATGCTTGGCTCATAACTTGTATGTAAGACTTACTTTACTATATCCACTATTGTCACCTTGTTTTCCCCATGTTTTTTGCCTCCACTGTATTACTTTAGTATTTCTGTGCTGAATATCTGAACTTTTTACCTTTTTTACAGTCTTTAGTTAGAACTGCTGCTCCCTGCACAGCATTGTCTAGCAGTGATCTGTGTGGATGCCAATGTCTGGTAGCATAATGTCCCCTTGAAGTCTGTGTATATGCTGATCTTTCACAATATAAATTTCCCTTAAAATACCCTTACTGTTTAAACATATTTTTAACTATTAGAGCATCTAGTATTCATATAACTGAGAGCTGCTCATCAAGTTTTTTGTGTTATTGACCTATTCAATATTTAAATTTCCCTCACTCCTCACTAGTAGATCAGCAATTATGGATATGCACTTCCCAACTCTGTCTGTGGCCAGTCTGGTTGAGATGGGCATTCTGAGGCATTGTACCAACTGTTTCTTGTAAACTGACAACCCACTTATTCTTAAATAAAAAACAGATAAATTATGCAAGAGGTGTAAATAGAGGCAAAACTCTCATATAACCAAAACTAACACTATAAAAGTTGTCAGTGATATGTGCACCATGCCTACTGCATAGGATAAAGACCCTACATATAAAACTGCTTATGCTGAGGCACTTACAGTTAACCTTCCTAAAACACTAAGACCTCCTGCATAGCACAATCAAAAAACAGTCCTTACCCATCGCATAAACATTCTGCTAAAATACCAGTCACAGCCATGCATAGTAACACTGTATGCAGTGCCTCTACTTTTAAGCCCTTAAGGCAAACCAGAGCACAACCAAATGTCCTGGCCATTGGTGAGTCAGTAGTGAGGCACACTGATATCCCCCTCACAAGACTGAGTAAGGAGAGAGTCACAGTTAGCTGCCTTTCTGGGGCTAGGATCCATCATGTCACACAGGCACTCAGGTCATTGAACTACAGGTATCAGTATGACTCTGTCATAGTCTATATGGGTGTTAATGACCTCAGATGTACCTCCCTTGACTATATGATGCAAGACATGATCCAGCTTACTGAACATGTGGCTCAGGCAGGCATGAGCCTAGCACTGTGCAGCATACTAGCTTCTCCAAGGGTGATGCCATGTTAATCATCAGAAAATGACCGATTTTAACAACTGACTTAGCTTCTGGAGTCAGTCCAAGGGGTACAATATTTGATGGCCTGAAAGGACATGGTTGACAGACCATGGTGCTTTGCCAGGGATTTACTTTACTTATCCCCTCTAAGCTCTTGGATATTGGCAAAGACCTTCTTCACCTCCAAAGTGCCTTTTTTAACTCATTACATCTGAGTGATTCCTCCAGGTGTATGCTCAGTTAACTTGTGCTGATGCCCTAGGTATGAAATATTACTTATTCATATTTGCATCAATAATTCCAAAACCATGCTATGTACAAGGTTTTAAAAAAATTCCTCTTAAAGCTTACATAATAGCAAACTCAACTGCATTAATATTTGTCCCCTGTCTAGTGCAGGTAAATAGATATTAACTGTTGTTTTTATGATATCAATTTATATACATATAATTTTCACGTTTTTAAATATCTCAACAACCATGTCACACAGGCAAAACTACTTAGGCTCATACGAAAGCTCTAAACTAGATAAATAAAATGCTGCTGACAGTATGTGTAACTTGAGTGTTTGTTGACATATTGTAAGTTGTTTACAAAATATTACAAATGTAATAGTTATTTTGTTTACTGTAACTTATAACATTTGGTTTAAGACCTAGAATCTAAAGAATGCTACCACTATAAAAATAGTTTGTGCTGAAGAGTTTGCTATTTATACTTCTTTCATAAACCCTTTTGTTCCAGAGATATGAACATTTGTTTGAAATGTGAGGACACAATTTGACTCTGTCAAAAGGTTTAGGCTCCGACCATTGGAAGTTATAGTGCAAACTTCCTGAGCTCAATTGGAGTGAATGAGTTAAGCAACGCCAAACTGACAAACCTTAACTGAACCTATGAAGAAATATCTGTAAATGGCACAGCTCAATGCTAGACGTCTTGACATGAAACTTCACTCCCTGCAATCCTTCCTCTCCCTGGAGAGTGTAGACATCTGTGTAGTAATGGAGACATGCTTTAAAGTCTCAGAGAGTACCCCAGCAATGCAAGGTTATAATTCCTTTCACACCTCTAGGCCAGCTACTGCACAGGAGGAAACTAAAGTTGGAGGAGTCTCAGTCTATATTAAAAACAATCACACATCCGGACTAGTTAAAGTGTATGATCCACTGGAACACATACATGTGGAATCCACCATAAACAGGGTTTTATACCATATCCTTGCAACCTATAGATCCCCCTCCATGTCCCAGAAAACCCATGCTACCTACCTCAATGAACTAGAATCCCTCACCATTCAACCCAATATGCTCTTCATAGGAGATCTCAACTACTCCTCTATAGATTGTCCAACGATTTCTAAACTTTATTAATACCAACATCCTAGAACAGTTGGTCCATTCATCTACCAGGAGTACAACATCCCTGACCTTGCACTCACAAACATGGGGGAGTGATGTTCCTCGCCCAATGACTTGTCCTTACTTGTCAGATCTTATCATAAAGCAGTATTGCTTGAAATAAAAAAAATTAAATCCAGGGATCCAGTGAAACCAAAAACCTTTAAGAAATATATCAAAGCCAAGCTCACTCTACTAAGTGACACCTTGCTAAATAAAAACACCCCCAAACCCCATAAACACCATAGCATATGCTGATCTGTTTACAAAATTCCTGTACAACCATATTGACAGCTGTATAGAGGGAGTTGTACCCAGTCATGTTAAGAATATGATAAACTCAAAAGGCAAGACACCCTGATGGAATCACAATATGAATTGGTTATACAACTAAAGAAAAAATTCTTATCCAAGAATAGGAGGAACAAAGCTCAACATACTAAAAAACCCTGCCCAATCTAAACAGGCAGCTAAGAGGGTTAATTAATATTTCAAAGGCTAAACTGGAAGAAAAAATAGCTCCTCAAGCAAAGGACAACCACAAAGCTTTGTACAACTATGTCCATAACCTCAAGGGAAATATGTAATAATGCACAGAACTTATTGTAAATGGCATTACCGTAAGTGAACCAGAGGTCATTGGCTGACAGGTTCAGCTCAAATTTCACTTCCATTCCCTCCATAATAATCCAAAGGGAATATTACATACCACAATCCTGCCAACCATTACTACTGAACAGGTCTTCAATGCACTTTCCAAGGCCAAAAACACTGTATCTATGGGCCACAATAGCATCCCAGGATGATTACTAAATAGCATGAAACATGAACTCTCTGGTCCTCTTGAATCACTTTTCAACTGCAGCCTACAGTCAGGTTTTGTGCCTAAGGAATAAAAGATGGCTGCAGACATTCTCTGCACAAAGGATGCACAACTACCGATCCAGGTAACTACAGGCCCATAAATCTGACAGCTCATATGTAAGGCCATGGAGAGAATCATCATAGGCATGATAAATGAGGACATAGGTAACCTACAAATGCTGGACCCATCACAGTTCAGCTTTATTGAAGAGAGGTCATGCCTATTAAATGTGGTGGACTTTGAGAAGGTCAACAAAGCAATGGATAAGGGCAAGAGTATACACACAGCTTATCTCGACCTGGCCAGGCGTTTGATGAAATACCCCTCTCAGACATTATAGAAAAGTTCACTAAATTAGGTATAAACCTTTTTGTTGCCCACAGAATAGCCAGGTAGCTCATTGATAAGACTGGGCATTTATTTCTCTAAAGTGGAAGCAGATGTTGAAGATTTATAGCTGACTGAGTTTGCAAATGATTGTAAGATTGTAATTATCACTGACTCCCCTGCAAACACAAGCATTCTTCAAGAAGGCCCCCTCTGACTAAGAAATGGTACCAAAGCCATGATCCTAAACTCAGTACTAATCCTTTTATGTTGCACAACTTACAAGTAAAGGTATGGCATGTAGGTCAAAATAGATCATTATCCCACTGTACTCTGCATTTATCAGACATATCATAGAGTACAATGCTTCCTTTGGTATGTAGGTGACCAGGCATATGCAACAATGACAGCGACCTCAGACATTCCTTACAAAAAGAATACCAGGCAAAACAAGCCTGCCTTATGCAGAACATGTAAAAGCCCTTTCATCTTCTCAGTCTCCTATAGATTGCTGTGGGATGAACTATGACTGGCTTACAAGGCATCTGCAAAACCCATATTTATTAAAGTCCTACATATTTGTAAGTCAAATAGTACTAGAAATACAAGGTCTAGGGACCTGCATTTTGTTTATGACTTAAACAGAATATGCTGGAAAGACAGATATGTGGCACAGAGACTGCCCCTCTTATGGAACAGACTTCTCATTCATTTGAAACTCGTTTTGTCTATTACTCAGTTTAAGCACAACCTAGACCAGTGGATGGGGAGCAGGAAAATAACATCGGGCCTGGCATCCATGTCCCTTATGGACAGAGATTGCTTATAAATGTCTGGCTCTCAATGCCCTGTTTGGATACAGGACATCATTATTTTTTCAGGAAAATTTGGCTAGGCATAGAAAGGCCCTCCAAGTTCATTAGTCTAGTAACAATCTATAAATCTATAAATTAAGAAATAACATACTTGAACAATTAATTAATAATGACTGTATCACACTCATAGCAAATACTTATAAGCATAGATTTTATTATTGCAGTAGAGGAATACATAACATATACACTTTTGCAAAGAATATTCAAACTCTGAACTCAGAATTAATGCTTCACTGTGCTGATGATACTTTTTATGTTAATTTTGCAGGGTCATGGTGTAAATCTTGGCTGTAGATGATTGTCACTGCTGAAGTGACACCACGACCCCATGTGCAAAAATGGGAAAAAGGGGTGGATGGGTGGATGCGTGATCCATAATTGCTTAAAGATGCATACATATGATGAAGATTTAGTCGTTGCCTAAGTTGTTGATTATAAAATGTTACAGCAGTCTTAAGAAGAATCATATACTCATGGATGCCCTGATACATATGGAAAAAAGTATTTTTGGAAAAGGGAGGTCAAATCAGGCAGAGAGAGCTATTGCATGGAATCAAGCAGCAGCTGACATAAATGTTGTAGGGTGAAGGAACTGTATTTTTGCACAGTGTAGGAAAAGAGTGAATGAGATGGTGGATCATGCCAGGGCAAAAACTAGGCAGAATGCAATAGCCCAAGCAGTACAGGTGAAAGGCCTTCCACAGTCCAACCTTTAACACAAATTGAGGAGAACCTTCTCTGTATAAGACAAGATAACGTTGATGTATATAAGGATGCAGCAGGAATAACCAGAGGTGGTGCTGACACCTGTACTTTCATACTCCAACAGTAACTACATACAGTCAGTGCGGAAGGTTACTGTGTAGCTAGGTTTACTAAGCTATGCTGAGATGCACTTGGCATAATACCTGTGTACATATACCTCGTACATATTTCATCAGAAGGAACTCCATAATTGTCAGGTGTGAGGCAAGCTCTCAGACACTGCATAGTAAGAGTATGCACCATACTTTTACAGAAAAATCATTCTGTCAGGGGTCACTTAAACCACATCTTGACAGCACAAGAAACAAACACATCCAATGTTTCAGCACAGCAGGCTGATGTTAACAGCACAATGGCTGTCAGTAATGATGCCATAATTCCCATACTTATGACACAGCCTAAGGTCAATAGCACACAGTTGCAAAGTGTACTGGCAAGGCCTCATGCACCACAGCATAACTTCATAAGCACTGACACGGAAAACTACATCACAGCAGGGGAAATACCACATAGCTAAACACCTGTCTTGTGAACAGCCTGAATCCACTGAATAAGAAACTTCCATGTCAGAGATAGCAACACCCACTGTAACACCTGCACACAGAGGTGCTAGATTTCAACATATGTTACAGCTAGCTCTAGAGACATGCAAGGCCTTGGCTACCTACCAACAGATGCACCATGACAATGTTCACACACAGGCTACTGCCACTGACAGTCAGGTAGAGATGATTAGAGTACTTCAGTGTAAAAGTGAGGACTTTCGCCACTAAATGGGAATGGTGGAGACCAGGGACAATGCCTTGATGATCCTCATGTACACAGTGGTTGCACAAATGGCATCCATGTCATCTGTCATGTGTACACCAGAAAAGACTTACCTAACATACATTGGCAACACAGCTGAACATTGATGGGGCACTTTAAGCATGCATGCTGGATAAATATGACAAACAGTGTGCGTCTCTCAAGAAAGTGCCAAAAGCATTCATGTGTCTTCATTCAAGAAGTCAGCCACAGCTCATCAGACTTTTACAATGTGTAAGATGTAGTTCCTGCAGCACTGTTACGTAAACACCAATAATTTCCCTGCAGCCAGTAGATCTTATCACCTCAACATCAGTCTTCAATACCACTTGCTCACATTATATGGGACCATCTCACAGTTTGTCCTTAGGTGGCATTGTTAACACATCATCCAGATATAGGTAAAATTTACAATATCAGTAAGACACAGACAGTTCTCATCCAGAAGTCACTTTGCAGACAGTGCCAATATTGTAGTTTTTCGCTTGTATCTGAAAAAAAATAGACAACAGCATGTGAAAAAAGAGCAAAGAAATACAAAATATGGGCTTTGTTTTTTCACTGCAAGTATTTTCTTTGGTACATGCAAATTCATAATAATCTGTAAGGGACAGTGCAGTGAAACAATCACAGTATCAACCTAAATATGTTTTGCAACACCAGCTATTCTACAAAGTCTGTTCGTATAATTAGCTCTTGTGCCATTGTCCTCCCACCCAACGCTGTACAAACAATGACCGCTATCTTATGAAAAAATTCTTAATATAAAGAGAAATGTCTGATGTACAGTGTATGTTTATTATGTGCCACTTAGCAAAGCACACAAGTAACACTGTGTGCATCAAGTATTATATGCATGATTTCTTACTATCACTTAGTGAATGCCATGGCCCTGTGTTGTGGACTAGATGCTCCTTAATGACCTGCAAAGCTGTATGCTTTGCACAAGCCTTTTTGGAGTGGTGTATTTGCCACTGTAGTCAGCTGGCCACTATTGCTGATGTCACTGGTGGGAAAAATGACAGCAGGAGCTGTACTGTCACTATTGGTGACCGGCTGTGGCAGATGCACACTATATACTGCAGAATGCAACAGGCAGTAAACATCCTGCATGCAGTAACAGGGTTAGACAGTAGGGTCCCCTGATTCATCCAGGCAACATAAATGAGTTTAGAGTAGGCCAAACACTTATTTAATGACCATTGGTGTCTGAAACAGATTAGTGTTGAAGAGCTCCTCAACACCTTCCTGAGGATATAGACTGGTGTTCATAGCCATGGTTAAAGTAGGTTGCCTGTATCACCTGGACAAGAAATCGGGAAGGGGACACATAACAAAGGGTGGGAGTAATCAGTCTGTTATTAGTACTACCTATGCCACTCTATATGCATAGAAATTACTATGATTAGCAACAGTATAACAGTTTGCTTTTACCAATTAAGTTATAGTGATGACGCCTACCATGGAAAAAGGGCAGTACAAATGTAAGAACCATGGGCACAGCCAAGACATTAAGCCAACACTTTGGTGATACACATCCATGCATCACTCACTACATCCCATTTGATAGAATTATAGTCCCTTTTTTCCAGTACTTTTCACTATGTGACCCAGATGGGGTCCAAATAGAAACATGGGTGTAATCTAGCACAGCAAGCACCTCTAAATAGGATGCCATTCTGTAGAAGGTATATATGGTACTGACTCAATCCTGGGGTGACACTGAGAAATAGACATATCAATCAACATGTGGCAAGAGTTTGTAGAGAAACTGCTGAAGTATCCACAACTGTGTCCCCACCTGGTTAAAGCCACTGTGAAATATATAGTGACACCTGTGCATACATTGGTATCTGCAAGAATAGGAAGGCCATGGATTCATCCACTCCCTCTTTGTGGGTTATACAAACTCACCAAAGCCCATATTATGTCACAATTCACGCTAAACTTGTCCATGATTTCCTGCTCAGTAACATTCAGGTGGGTGAGCCTTTGCCTGTATATTTTTCTTCTTGGCCAGTGAGTCATACTTGGTGCATCTGGTTTTGGTGCAATCAAAATAATCATCTCAGAACCGGAGACAGATTTCCCGACATTGAAATCAAACATTGCCACAGACTGCAAACATGACTTTTCCTTTTATAACCCTTATGTGCAGTGTGCATGTACATCAAGAAATGACTAAAAATAACACAACGGAGGCAAGAAGTTCTCATTTCTATAAAATAGTCCTAGGTGCAGATTCAATAAAGCCTACATGGTCCATTAGGAAAGTGTACATGTCCTGGCAAAGTAGCACACCATTTTGTATTCAGTAAGTGGCTCTACATGCCATATAGAGCTGTGCAAACATGGTAAACATCATGGCATGCTAATTACAGCATAAGCAGATAAATTGTATACTAATCAACCAATTCAAGATTGAAGAGCTATTCAACAGGCTATACAGCAAACACATACATTCAGTGTAGGCTTGTCCTGTGATTTCCAAAGCCTATTGGAATACAGCCATGGGAAGTACTCTACACATAAACAATATTAAGCATTGCAGTTGCTTTTATATGCATCCTTGTGCAACAGGTACAAGTTTATGCAAATGCTGCTGCTGCAAATGGACATTGACCAAGATGGAGGAGGGTATTTAGTTCCCTTTTAACTTACCATGATCTGCATGATGTGGAAATTGTAAAGCAATACAGGGTGGATAGAGGCACAATACAAGAACTCTGCAACTTCTGTCGTCCACAACTGAGAGTAATGGCAAACCAAGGAGAAGCAGTATCTGTGGAGAATAAGGTATGTGTAGCACTTAGAATATTAGCTGCAGGAACTGTTCAGAGGCCAACAGGGCATATCCTTTGGATATCACAGACATCAGCATCCAAGATCCTACATCAATTCCTGAATGCTATGCTACACCATGCCACTGATTAAATACAGTTTCACACTACACCCACAGAAATACCAGGATGACTACACAATTGGAAGATCAAAATTTTTGAAATGGTACTTTTGATGTGGAAGCCCACAAATAGTACTTGGCTCCCCCACCCTAAAACAGCAGGAAAATTATAGTTTGTACAATCCAAGGAATACCACATAATTCACTTGTTATAAATGCTTTCCACACAATTGTCACAATACATGCACACATTTATAAAACAAAAGTCAATTGTATATGATTGCTAGGCACCTTTCACTGTGCCTAGCACTCCCCAGTGTCTATGGGTCACCTTAGAAGTATAACACCTCTGTGTCATTGACAATATAGCACTTTACACTGACATGGAATAAGATAGAAAAGACTGTAAGGTAACCCATTTTAACAATAACACTTGTTCTGACAGATGATTAGGCTGTGTATCTGTGAACGTCAATGCATGGCAAAAATGCCTATGTCAAGAGTGAAGGGTACTTACGTATTATCACAACCAAATGTTCGCGGTAATGCTAGTTGCTTTGGTTTATGTGGAAAAACACTAATACAGTCTTATAAACTTCAACAACATATTTTTTGCAATGTTTGTAAGGTTTAACAATGTTTACTATTAAATTCACTGATAAAAATGAGTCTTGAAAATATGTTTCCCATGTTACCGCCAGCATGTCATGTCAGCTAAGCTTGCCCCATACTGCTTTATATGCGTTCCTTTTGTCATGCCATCAAAAGTTGTCAAAGCTTTAGTTCAACTTTTCTATACTGAAATCAGTACAACAGCAACTGAGCAATCCACATCTTCTCAAGCTTTGTATGCAGAAAAACAGTACAACATCAACTAAACATGCTAAGTGTCACTCCATGGCAGTCAACCCACATACATAGTAATGAATGTGAAAGTATATAGCTGATGTGTAGTTGTTCCGATGGCAGCAGGTGTAAGTTAAGGGTTATAATACAAAGGTTGAAGTTTTTTTGCTGATGTTCCACTTTAATTTATATAAGAATTAAAGGTTGAAAACTACTTACACATAGAAATAATTATCTATCACAGGTGCATTGAGCATACACATGATATCAGAGCTATATTACATGTGTAACTGTGAGTATTAGTGCAATTATGGTTCTACAATTACACATTTATTTTCTGAACTTTCATGTCACAGTCATGCATGATTAAACACTTAGCTCTTTAATGTCTATGTATAGTTAATGATCAAGTCTGACAAACACTGTCTCAGCTGCACTGAGCACTCTTCACAGTAATGACTGCAAAGATACACTTGCAGCTCAACCTTCCCTGTGGCAACTGGTATAAGTAAATGCTCATAATACAGGTAAGCCAAGATTCTAATCTAGAACACTCACAATTTTATTAATGCTTGTGAATTTAATTAAAAAAAAAAACAATCTTAACATATTTATAAATAGCAATAAGTGTGCATAGCACTCATATGAATTGTGAGTATGACTGAGGGTATACTGACTATTATCTTCCTATAATTAGAATTGATTTGTCTGGCCTTGGATGGACTTCAGACTTCAGTGATACTCATGCACACATGGATGTATAAGCCAGGAATTTGTCAGGTCACACGTATACATGGTTATCCACACATGCTTTCATTACACAAATTAATTATATCAGTGTGTAAAGCTGCACAAAAATGTGTCAAGTCTTAGAATGTATACCCCTAATTCATGTCTGCAAACTTAAATCAAATAACAGTTATAGCAGCAACAAACACATAAACTAATGCCAGCTGTCCGATTATACTTTCTATTTCAAAAACTGCTTTCCTCTCTGTTTGGCACTTTTGCTCACCACTTAAAATCATGCAGATTCAGTTGGCATGATTGTTCGGGTTTGCGCACTAGCATTAAATGTGATAACACGGATTGTCAGGAAAACATTCTTAACTGTTGCTGTTTGGCCTGAGTGGACATGTCTGGAGCTAGAAGTGAAGGTGCCCAATTTAGGGTTCAAAGGTGGAGTGTGGAGTCCAAAATCTTTATTAGACTCCTTGTAAAGTACCATAGCTGAAGGCTACTGCAAAGGGATTATAATGGATCTCAGTACAAATTTAAGGCTTGGAATAGTCTGGCCAAGAATGTCTCCATTGTGACTGTCATTCCACGTACTGGAGAGCAATGCAGGCCCCACTATAATTACCTCAGAAGGCACAAGCAGAATATACTCCACCAGTGGCTGGATGAGTTTAGGACTGCTGGCATGCCACAGTGGTGTAGGTATGCAGATAAAGATAATTTAAATGACATAGAAAGCTGTATATAGATAAGACTGGTGTGCATAATGCTCTTCTCTTGTTCTCTCCTTTTCATTTGACATCCAACCAGGAGATACCAGTGAACAGGGAAGCCCATGTTGATGATTTAGAAAGATTTAGGGAAGCAAGAGGTATATTTGCAGCACATTACTATGATTTTATCATAACTATTGCTCTTTTATACAGCAGTAGCAAACTAAGCATACATATCTTAATAGTTAAATCAAGCATGCATACTTCAGTCTGTAGCACAAACCAACTGTAGCAGTCAGACGTAATAGTGTGTTCAGACATTGTGGTTTAAAATCCCACAAGTAGATAATATAAAGTAAAATAATTTAAAAATACTACATAATAATTCCAACAGAACTGGCATACATGCCATGTTGTTACCTTAATCTGTATAATTTGATCAAGCATACATGCAATATATGCATATTGTAAGGATTACTTGGAGCAATGATGAGTTATAGTTTGTAGTTGTTAAAAAGTATACTGAAAAAAAAATGTAAAATAATTTCTTTATATTGTATTAATTTATTGTGGTTTACTATTAAAATTTCGAAACTAACTCCATCGACTGTACTATTGTCGAACACGGAAGTTCGAAAACGGTAATATCGATGACAAAAAAGCAACCTAGGAACGGGTTTTAACATGGGTCGAGATAGAGGAGATGTTTGTAGTTCAGAATAACACTGAACACCTATCTCGACCCATGTTAAAACCCGTTCCTAGGTTGTTTTTTTGTCATCGATATTACCATTTTCGAACCTCCATGTTCAACAATAGTACAGTCGACGGAGTTCGTTTTGAAATTTTAACAGTAAACCATTTATTGTATGTCACATGTGATGGTACTAATTATCTCAAAACAATGTTTTGATGTGTTAGTTTCTGAAAATTCATAAAATGCTTTACAGCACAGGGAGGCAGTCCAACCACTGTGGCTCAGCCTGCTCCCACTCCAATGGCTTCTGCACTGACACACAGCATATCTGAGACCCAATTTGTCTTTGTTGCAATGTACTACCTGGACCCTTCACATCAGGTAGCATTACCCAGGCAGCTAGTCTAGTGGTACACTCTGGGAGTATTGGCGGGGGGGGGGGTTGTCACCCATCTGGAGATGCTTGGCATGGTGCATGAGGTCATGGAAAGTACCAATGGTACACACCTCAGCCAGATGAAGAGGATGCTCACCAGAATTCTGGCCTAACAAAAATGTCAAGGACTCCAACAGCAAGCTGATGAGGGGAACAGTGATGATAGTTCTGAGAGTGAGGACTAGATTCTCACTATCCCCACCTTTGACAAGCATGGGCATCTAATGTCCCCTCTCTATCCTCAGTAATGGTGCCCCCATAATCTGTTGCATCCCTTGCCATCCCTGTCTATTGTCTTGTTTGCCCTGATTGTCTGCATCAATCTCCTCACCTACCCTACTTATCTGACCCAGAAATACCTGTGTCCCTTACTCAACATTCCTCGCTTACTGAAATAAAAAAAAATCTAAATGGGCATCTGTCCCAACAAAAAAAATATCTCATATGTAGCTCTCTACTTCACATGTCTTCTCAACACACTTGATTCACTCCAATTGGCTATTCAACAAGATTGAATTGTTGTCACCCCTCTTTCTTGAGGTGACAGTCGAAATTCAGCCAATATTCTATACATATTCATTTTACACTGTTGAAGAAGCAGATAGCTATGTTTTTTTCCTACCTCCCTCCTGGAAATCCCTACATTGATTTCCCTTTGGTCTTCCCCCTGCTTGCACTCCCATTTCACCACTTTCCTATCTACTGCATTTTTACATCTTTAATTGGGTCAAAAATAGAATCATACACCAGACACATAAGAAGTTCCCAATGAATCCCTCCACTTTTTGTGCCCCAGGTTTATGTTGCATTTTGCATCACACAACAATGCCAGTAGATGGTGAATGGCTGTTCACGTACAATGCATGGTGTGGTTATCTCTTCACAATGCTGCTTAAACCTGCTGCATTAAGGATACGCACAATTAAAGTAGAATAAAGGCACTCATGTTAATAATTTCATTAAACACAACTATTTGTTTAGTCTGATGATTGCATTAATATGTAATTCCATAAGTGCACTGTTGATATAAATCACTTGAGTACTGCTTGCTTATACACAGTACTTCACTGTAGTCATTCCCTCTCACATTTCAAATACTTATCACAGTACTTATTTAATTACATCATCAATACATATTTAAAATTATTTGCTAGAGCTGGATTCAAACCCTGTATCATCTGGGCTTAAAATAAAAACTTGCTGTTCTTACATCTGCTACCACAGAGTCAGCTAAGCAGCAGGTGTTTGTCTTCCACTCAGTACTGTCCAAAATGTTGACTGCTGCACCTCTCTGTTTAACATGTTTGCGTGGAGAAAGCAAGCTAATTTTTTTCAGTGAAGCAGAATCCCACATTTGCTTGTCACTTAACTACCATCAAATAGGGAAAGCAGCATAAGTCTTTAAGGTTAAATAATTTATGACACAGCATTTCTGATATGAACTATTTATGATCACCATAGTATCTTTTAGTTGGCTGGCCATGGTGGTGCAGCAGTTAGTGTTGTCACCTCACAGCAAGCAGTTCTCCGGTTCAATCCTCGGCTGGGGTGCCTTCTGTGCGGAGTCTGCATGTCCTTCCTGTGGTCGCATGGGTTTCCTCCAGGTGCTCCGGTTTCCTCCTACATCCCAAAGACATGCTATAGGTGGATTGGACACTCTAAATTGGCCCTAGGCATGTGTGTGTGTGTGTGTGTGTGTGTGTGTGTGTGTGTGTGTGTGTGTGTGTGTGTGTGTGTGTGTGTGTGTGTGTGTGTGTGTGTGTGTGTGTGTGTGTGTGCATGTGCCTTCTGTGGAAGGTTGGGTACCGTGCTGGCAACTCAACACTGTAAAAACTCCACTGCCAATCATGAGTGGACAAGTGATCCACTGTGGTGACCCCTAACCGGGAAAAAGCCAAAAGAAGAAGAAGAATAGTATATGTTAGTTGTGTTTACCATAACCAGTATGGATAACTACTTCTCACGTTCAAGTAGGAGTCCTTAAATGTATATCCCTCATACACAAATAATTTGCCATTGTTCGCACAAACCAGCTTCTTGGAGGTGCTCTATGGAAAGTGCTCCTTAGCATCTTTTACTAATGTTTACTACCAGTTAGCCTTCATCCCATTAAAGTACATGTAAAAACACATACTGGGAAAAAGTGTCTAATTTCTACTATATGCATTCCTGACAGCTGTTTGCATATAGTTTGTAAAGTTGTCTCTTAAAGTATATCTGCACATTAGAAACACAACCGGAAATACTACAGCCACACTTTGCATACCACTCTCACAACAGATATGTCAATGAGATAATGTAATTATGATGGCATCATCTATAAAGGCAACTCTGACAAGGCAAATACATACTTTAGTGGTGTAATAATCACATACTGTGTTTTGCTGATGGAAACAAAATAATTACATGTGTGATATATTAGCAGAGCATATAAACTTGAATGACAAGGACTGGATAAGGTGAAACCAATAAAAAAAAATTACCACCACAAGCATGTAACAGATGAGAAAAAAACAAAAATAAATTAAAGAGCAAGATTTTAATATTGAGAGCTTAATTATTTTTGAAACTTTGTAGTTTGTTCAACCTGTATAGCATTTTATGTGGGTATGACTACCCGCAAAGTTTGAAAAAGAATTAAAGAGCACTTGTATTCCATCAAAACAAAGGATGACTGCAATGCTCTGTTTAAACATTCCCAGATGTGTAGTCCTTTTAAAAAGTTTTATTTCACAGCTTTAGAACATGTTGCTTAGGACTACAGGGGTGGTGAGTATAAAGATATTCTTGAAAACGCAAGAAATTTGGTGACAAATCAAGTTGTAGGCAGATAAATTTCCAGTATTAAATGACACTGTTAACATTAAATGCTTTTAAAAGACAATAATTATATCAGATAGAAAGTATACCAATAACAAACGAAAACGAAGCAATAAACACCAAAGCAGTAATTCCACTATTAGAAGAACCAGACCGTAGGAAGAACGATGAAGTGGAAAAGACTTTATTGTTCTTGTCTTATAAAAAACAACATTAAAACTTCCGCTATTCAGCGAAAATCTTTCATTTGAACTAGACAAAAACAATTAAAATCAAGCGCTTTCGCTTGGTTCAAATACCAAGCTTTATCAAGATGAATTGTGTGCTGAATAGGGCTATTATTATAGGGCTCATCTACAACCATGTGACAACAGGTAATAATTAGGCTTTAAAGCTATACATTCATTAGCTAACCTGACTACACTTCATTTAAACATTATACCGTTACTATATATTACATTAATGTTAATATAGATAAAATATAGATAAAATATAGAGAGTGCAACAAAAATTATTACAATATTTTTTAAAATATTAAAATATTAAAATATTTAATTAATAATCTTATATCCTGTAATGAAATTCAATTCACTGTATATCTTTCACCCTACTACTTGGTTGTATACCACAGGTGTCTACTTCATCAACTGTGTACATAATAAATATATAAAAAATATATAAATATTTTAATATATAAATAAATAAACAAATATTTCTAAAAATATTCTTGAAAATGTTTTTAAAAATGTTCACTAGAATACTTGTTAAAAACCAATATAAATTATTGCAAAAAATAGTATATTATTTTATGTTATATTATATTAATGTATATAAAAAAAAAAAACTAAAACACTTTGTGCAATAACCCAAATATACTATTCCTTGTGTTATTAAAAAGTATGTTTTTAGAAATAGGTTATCCTGAAGGTTTGTTAGACAAGATGAGTAAAGAAGTTTTGGACCATAGGGAGGATAAATACCCCCCTTTATTAGGTTTGAGACAGACCCAGGAACCAAAACCCAGTCAAACATATAATACTGGTTTTTCTAACAATTATATACACATCTTTTCAAATAACTCCCAACAAATTGAAGAGGTAATTTCCAAGTTTTGGCCGGTTTTAACAGGACATGAAGAGCTGAAAAAACATATTCCAAGGTATCCTAGATTTACTAGACGTAGGGACACCAATATTAAAGAATTATTTGAGAAGTTTCAACCCCAAGGGAGAACTAATAATAGTAAGAATTTGAAAAAAGGCACTTACAAATGTGGAATGTGCAAGCAGTGTACATCTGTATCAGACAGAGGCTCCTTATATATTCCTTCAAGGAATTTTCATTTCAAAGTCAACATTTATGTGAACTGTGCAACACAAGGAATAGTATATTTGGGTTATTGCACAAAGTGTTTTCGTTTTTATGTTGGCAAAACAGAGAGATCATTAAGAAAGAGAATTTACGAGCATTTATATGAGGTTTCTAGAAAAAAAGAAACCAATGCTTTTTACAAACATTCTACTTCATGCCCAGAAATTTGTATACATTTTATTGTGTTAGAACAAGTACAAATGGATGGCAGAGGGGGTAACTGGGAAACACGTTTAGAATATAAGGAACTCTTGTGGCAGCTTAAATTAGATGCTGCTACTAGTCCAGGTTTGAATGACAATATAAATATAAAACGTGTTCTTAAATTAAGAATGGCTAGATTGTGATTATATATGAAAGTGGATGCATTGTGTATAGAAACTGTTAATCATTTGATCTTGTTTTTATTATGCCATCTGTTTATATACATTAATATAATATAACATAAAATAATATACTATTTTTTGCAATAATTTATATTGGTTTTTAACAAGTATTCTAGTGAACATTTTTAAAAACATTTCAAGAATATTTTTAGAAATATTTGTTTATTTATTTATATATTAAAATATTTATATATTTTTTATATATTTATTATGTACACAGTTGATGAAGTAGACACCTGTAGTATACAACCAAGTAGGGTGAAAGATATACAGTGAATTGAATTTCATTACAGGATATAAGATTATTAATTAAATATTTTAATATTTTAAAAAATATTGTAATAATTTTTGTTGTACTCTCTATATTTTATCTATATTTTAGCTATATGAACATTAATGTAATATATAGTAATGGTATAATGTTTAAATGAAGTATAGTCAGGTTAGCTAATGAATGTATAGCTTTAAAGCCTAATTATTACCTGTTGTCACATGGTTGTAGGTGAGCCCTATAATAATAGCCCTATTCAGCATGCTCAAATAGAAAGTATATTTTTTAACTAATTGGTTATGTAATTAATTAATGATTTTAAAATGTGATTCATTGTGGAATCTAATTGGCTGGTTTGAGTTTAAATAATGTGTACATTTGTGTTTATTTATTCTAATGAAGTCCTGTGCTGAACGAAAGTGCTCAATATTAAAAACTTGTTCTTTAAATTTGGTTTCTTCTCATCTGTTACATTCTCATTAGGGTGATTTTTGTTTGTTAGATTAGCACAGTAGCCACATTATGTGTGTGTCTCTGAATGTGTAAGCATGTGTGCATATTCAGAGGAACATCAGTTGGATCCTACTAGCTTCAATTCAGTAATATGCAGAACTTTGATTTCTTCACAGTCATACATATGTACCCATCCATTTCTTACAAGCCTCCCAACATCTTCTCCCCAACATCCAGTGATGATGATGTCTTCAACTATTAATTGTCCTGCAGGATTATAAAAGTCATACTTGTGCATGGTGCTGGCATTAAGTAATGAGTTCTGTAGCTGGTGTATAGGTAGGGATTTTAATCTCACTGAGGTCCACTTGTGTATGAATACTACAGTCAGCAACAAAGTCCCTTGGAGTACAAATATTTTGACAGTTGGTTGTACATTCCTACACATCCATTTCATTCAGACCTCAAAATTTTCTCTCAAACATCCAATGATGATGTCATCCACTATAAATTATCCAGCAGCATTATAAACATCAGACTTGTGCCATGTAGCCTGCATTAAATACTGATTTATCTTGTCAGTGTAGTTATTTAGGTAGGAGTTTTAATCTCACTGTGGTCAGTTGGTATGTGTGAGTTTGTATTTATTCACTTGGTTGACATTTAAGAGGTCATTTTACACCAGCATGTGGTACACTGCTACTACCATCCTTTTCTCACTAGACTCTGCTGATGTCATCAGCTATAAAGTGTTGTTGGACACTATAAAATCTAGACTTGTGCTGCGGCATTTATATTAAGTACTGTGTTCTGCAAATAATTAGGTAGGGTTTCAGTTCTCACTGCAGTTAATTGGTATGGGTGTTTGTTCACTTGGTTGACATTCAAGAGACCATTTTATACTAGCAGGATGAGGCACTGCTACTGCCATTGTCCTCTCACCAAACACTGCTGGTGTTATCAGATATAAATTGTTGGCAGATACTATAAAAGCCAGACTTGGGCTGTGGCATTGCGTTAAGTACTATGCTCTATTAATACTTAGGTAGAGGTCTGTTCTCACTGTGGCCAATTAGTATGTGTGCATCTCTTTGCCTGTATTCACTTGGTTGACATTCAAGAGACCATTTTACTCCAGCATGTGAGACACTGCTACTGCCATTGTCTTCTCACCAGACACTGCTGATGTTATCAGCTATAAAGTGTTGTTAGACACTATAAAAGCCAGACCTGTGCTGTGGCACCTACGTTAAATACTGTGCTCTATAAATAGTTAGGAAGGGATTCTGTTCACACTGTAGTCGGTTAGTGCATGTGTGTGTGTGTGTGTGTGTGTGTGTGTGTGTGTGTGTGTGTGTGTGTGTGTGTGTGTGTGTGTGTGTGTTGTGCCATGGTGCTTGCATTAAGTATTGTGTTTTGCAAACAGGGTTCTATTCTCACTAAGTCGACTATGTGCGCATTCAACAATTACTATGGTGACAAATTTAGAATGATATGTGAGTCCACAGCTATGTCAAACTCTCCCCCAAACATCTTGCTGTGTATACAATGATGATGCCATCCTGTTTAACAGGCACTCCAACAGTATTCTAGACAAACCTGTGCTGTGGAAGTACCATTAACTACTGTGTGTGCAAGCTTCTTTACCTACACATATAGATTTTCTAATCTGACAGCAGGCAACTAATGTGTCTATACATACAACTATCACATTTGTGATAATTTTACACATCCGTGTCTTACACTCCTCCCAACATTTTCTCCTCAGCATACACTGATGCTATCATACCCCATAAAGTAGAACATGGCAGTGATACAGTCAGATATATGTGGTGTTGCTACTGTGGCATTGCATGTCATTCATCTTTTATAGGTACACAGGTGTAATGTTCAAATCAGGCCCAGTCTACTGCTGTGTATGTGAAGTTGCTGTTGCATTATGGTCATTGGATGATCATTGGAATCATTTTTCATTTCAATACCACTTGTGGAACCTTTCCAGTAGCCTCAAGCACCCACCATCCTCCTTTTTTCATCTGGCCACATCATATCCTTCCTGCAAAGAAGTAGAGGATGCCCTCATGTCAAATATGCATACACACATCATGAAGCAGAGTCTTTCCATGAATCTCTGCAAACCATCTCTAGACCACTGCATGTGTGATTGCTTATTCTGTCATGATGTGGTGCACATGTCCCATATGGACAATGGCAGGATGTAATGCAATCGAGCAAATATGCACATTCATACAATAGTCTTACTATCTTTCATAATATAGATAGGTGTTGTCTTTACATGGTAATATAATGGTTAGGATATCCATTAGCCTAATAATGTCCTATGATCCTATGAACAGTTTACATGTCAATGTTGCTGTCATTGACTTGTGCTATATTGAGGTGTGAATGTGCAGTATGGCTACAAGAGGGTCTTACAATCTGTGATATGAGCTAATGCATTGATGACCATTTCTGCCATTGAATTACATGCTCCATCTATAACAGCTGTAGTAATATGCCTCTTGAGAACTGCTGACATGGTATGATACACTTTTATGTATATTGTTAGCATATTAAGACGTGTTGTAGGGGAGCAGATGAACCTTCTACACAGGTCACATTCTACCATCAAAGTAACACTTGCAATATGGCAATGGTGTGCGTGTGAGCTAGCTGACAGTTTCTCTCATGCATTGCCACCCTGCTGCCACTGTCCATCAGCCAAAGTATACTTGCAGAAATTGCTATTTTTTTTTATTCTAAAGAGGAGAGTTCATCTGTGTGTTCTCTACAGCTAATAACACAGAATCAATGTGCTATGACAACATCACAGGTTGTCTATAGAGTCACTCAAAAAATGGACCTTCCAGGCACAGTTGGATCCATCCTTCAACACAGTCTCCAGACAGCCTATGTTTCTATAGAAGGGCTTACATAAGCATGAATCCTTCTGACTGGGGGGGGGGCATCACCTGATGCATGCCTATATAGACCCATCCTGACTCTCCTCTTCTGTTAGGTAGACCAACAAGTTATCATGGACAGTCTCTAAATGGACATAGATAATATCCTGGCTGTGTACCACATACATGTGTGATTTGCTCAGGCTGCATCATGTCTGTTATATCTGTTACATGTCCTCAAGAAGGTCAACAAGGGCATGCATGATGACAACACTAACATCCGGCATAACTTGATCTGGCCAAGGCATTTGACACAAATCCACACTCAGGTATTACTGAGAAACTATCAATTTGGCCATAAACACCTACATTACCAAGTGGGTAGAAAACTTGACCACATATGTGAGACATAAGTATGCTGAAGTGTGTGAAGTGACCTATATCTAGAGTCCAGTAACCAGGCCCATACCTCAGGGCTCTGTGTTAGGTTCTTCTTTGTTCATTATTTAAGTCTCAGATGTCAATATTGAATTACACATCCTTTCTCCTACCAGCTTTGGGTAGGTATGCAGATTGTGTACAATCATTGAATCCAAGTATGGTGTTGGTATAATACAGACAGTATCAACATGCACAAAGGATTGCTTCAACAGCCATGGAGACACAGTAGATGAACAAAAATCATGGGGGGATTAATTACATTATAAAAGTAAATACACAAGCTAATTATAGACAGCACATCCCTGTGAGCAGATCAAGTGGTATGTGACCTGTGTACTCAAGTCGATGGTATGCAGAACATTCACCAGTATGTGCCCACAGTGGTGACTACTCCACTGTATATAGCACAACTCCTGAGGATGTGCAGGACATCCACATCAAAGGATATTATAGATCCATAGTTCTTAGCCCTCATCACACCAATAATTGAATACAGAGCATTCTTTTTTTATGCACCTCAGAACCACAAGTGATTAATGGTGGTATTATGCTGATATTGTCCGTGGTTGTGCATGCTTCTGTCTATTGTTGTCCATGAGCCTGTTGCTATGTGTCCTGTTTGGTTGAGACTTATGCTGACATTACATTCATAGTCAGGCAACTCATTTTTGACAGCTTTACAATATGCAACTACCCCCTATTTTATATACCATCCTTGATATATGTCTTCTCCATTGTTTATGTCAGGATGCTTATAACACAAAGAATCCTCTCCATTGATATGTCACTTTGTGTAATAGTCACACAATATACAATAACTGTGTGATGATATGACTATGCCCACAGAGGAGGTTTATAGAGCAGTACGTACTGCATCTTGTAGATATGTGATTAGTGATCATACTACAACTGTCTTGTCTTTGTGGTATACGTACATTGACATGCCCTCACCTGCTTATTACCATGTTTCACCTGTGATCATTTCTACAGTTCATCTCTAATTCCCTTTTCAATGCACACACTTTCCCTAGCTAATTATTTATAATGCAGTGTATGTACCCTTACTAATCAGTTGCAAAACTTTTATTCAGTATGCCTGAAACAGGTTTCCACAATACTCTGCACTTTATATACTTTTGTGTAATCTGTTGGAATTATATATATATATATATATATATATATATATATATATATATATATATATATATATGTATTGCTGTATTAATAACCCCGATAGTCATTGTGGTTTACCGCTCAATTCCACAGACCTAGTTTGCCAGTAGGTAAACAGGTGTACATGTCTGCAGGTCTTCATGTTTCCTGGCCAACAACACTGTAGCTAGTCACACTTTATGTTTAGACATGATGCGAGGCATGCATATGCAATGAGCATTGCTGCTCATCACTCAAATACGTAAACTCTGTAGGATTCACTCTAAGCCTCCATGTATTTTATTAAATTGTCAGGGCAGTCTTTTCAAGCACTCATTATTTACACCTCAGTACTGCATAATTTTCATAAGTTTTTTTTTTCTCAAACAAGTTCAAACAGCTGCACCTAAGTGCAGTGACTGTCTCTGTATTGAGCCTTGGCTGTTCTTATATGCAATGGGCATATATACTCACTGCTCTTATGTGTAATGACTATGAATACCACTCTTACTGACTAGTGTTACTTAAGATATTTACATAATGAGCCTGACATTTTGCCTTCCCGGAGACAGGAGCTGCTGTATGACCATGGGTATCGGCAAGGTGATTATGGATCATGTACTGAATCTGTCTTAGATTTAGAATTCAAAAACTACAATTAAATTTTAAACAAACCATTTAGATCTTTATTTTATACAACTGTGAATGCCTCACTGTTGTGTAACATCATAAATTATTTTTCTTGGATGGACGTTGCAGCACTGATTTTCGGTTGTCCCTTTTTCATTGTATATACACACACGAGAGTACTTACGCACACACAGACACAAGCTGCAGCCAAATACGTGGTGAAAACAAATACTTGTGTTTGTTTTGATTTTATTGATATTCTTTACACAACATTCCAAATAGTTCTCTCAGAATTCAATATTTGACCTAGAGTGGGGTAAACCTAGTGGTTGTCCTAGTTGCAAGCTGCTAACAGCTTTTTTTGATGGTCCTTAACTTTGGACAACTCTTTTTATTGGTCTTCAGCTTTCTGAGGGTTGGTCAGGGAACCAATTGAAAAACCTATAGGTCTGACTCAGATGATATATCTAGAGATTTCATATAGAATCAGTGATGCTAGAGAAAAGAAAGATCTCAAAAGATTTAAGTTGAAAAGCATACAATGTCATGACATGAATGGAGGTGAAACTATGGATCATACTGGATGATATTTATAAAATTTCACAGAAGCAGAAAAAACATTCCCTATTTACATTGGCAGAGTTGCAGTGCTCAGTACCAATGAGACTGGTAGGATACATGGAAATGCACATGAGGTGGCAGCAGTAACCAAGCCTGTTCTCCCCTTAGTTTTTTTTTCCCAACTTCCCTTATCAGCCGACAGATTGGCAGGAATGAAAGAAAATAAATTATCACTAAATGTACAGTAAATTTATGTTCAGACTTTATTGCTGTTAGAAAGAATGCCTAACTAAATCACATATATTAGGCTTTCAAGGTAGTGGCCAAAGGATACAGAACACTTCTGTAGGCATTCAGCAATTAAAATAATGGCTAATCATGATTCACACATAGAACAACTGCAGCAAGTTGTTTCTTAGTAGGCAATAGATGTAAAAGAGCAAAGGTCTGTTAAGGCAACTAAGTCAAACATATAGCAAAGTTAGAAAGCAAAGGTAGATGACTTTGAAAGTAGATCATGCACAAATAATGTCAGAATTCTAAATCTCCATGAACAAGTGGATGGGCAGGAACAAGTAATATTTATTAGCAAGGAAACATGTAAATTGTTAGGTAGAGAGCCCGTCAATCATAGAAAGAGCCCTCAGAGCAGGATCATGGCAGCATAGTCCAATGTCTCCCTGAAACTTTATCTTCAGATGCCTAGATTATAATAACAGAGAACTGATTTTAAGGAAAGCTAAAGAAACAGCAAACAGTCTGAAAATTGCAGAGTATGATGTCTGAAGGTACTGGACCATGGTACTGCACTCTTTGTAAAAAGAAAAGTATTGTCTCAAAATTTACCAGGAGTGAGGGAACTAAGATTTGCTGTCCCACTATGCCATCCAGCCACATGGTGGTTGGTAAAAAGAGCAGAAATGCTCTTATCTATGATTCTGTCAGAACTAAAATCATCTCAAAGCAGATCTATTCTGAGGCAATCAAGGCAGGTAGCTCAGGAAATCTAAGAACGAAAGAAAAAAAGATCACTATTTCAATAAAGAAATTGTTAGTGTAAAAGAAAGGCAAAAAAGGTTACAAGACAATAGCAACACAGATAACCAATTGGTAGACAGTCAGAAAACACATGCAATTAGTTTAGACTTTTCAAATTGAAGTTACAGAGTAACAGGTGAGTCTACTGCACCTAGGATGGAAGAAGTGGAGATAGAACTAATGATAGGACAGCTGACAGCAGAAGACATTCAAGAAATTGATGCAAGCTGCTGAAGTGTTCACAACAAGAACAAAACAGTGTCACCTGAGAGTCAATAAAGGCATGGCATAGCAAACAGCTCTTCAAAGGAAAGGAGGAGGAGAAGAAAGCCAATGAGATGGGTTTCCACAGAACATCAGATGAAACATGGAGAAGAGAGCAGGTATAGCTTCAGACAAACTGTACTTGACACACTAAAAGAACTACTAACCCTACCTCAAATCTATTTCCCTTACCCTTGTATTATTGTTCTTCTTTCATCTAGCATCACAAAAATTGAAACAATGGCTAGACAGAACACACCTCTAAGCTTACATGACTAATGAACTTTTTCTTTTTGAACAAAAACTATCACTTAAGCAGATGATAAGTATTCTGAACACTTAATATTATGATCTTTATTTTGAAAAATGCCTCACCAAATTTATTGTATTTATACCAAATACAATGCACTTGGTGGTTTGTTATGTTAAATAGAATGTGTACTAATGTTATTGCATTTTTACTTTCATTTTATATTCCTTATAATTTGCTTTGGTGGGTTAACCATGCACACTGATATTCAAAGAAATGAGTAAAGATTCACAAAAACATGATATGGGAAAATAGAAGTTACAGTACAGAAAAGTTAAATATGATTCTTTTGAGCAACAACATGGGAATTCATAAATATAATGGGAAATGCAGATAATGAATATATAGAATGAGGTAAAGAGTAAAATGCGGATGGATAAGAGCTAACGGGAGAAATACAACAATGATAATTTTTCAGGTAATCGCAGGATATTATTTCCATACATTCTACTCTCAAGATGGAAGTATAGTACTTGCAGAGTTAAGTATCCATAGTTTTTAGGTTATCAGAAGTTGTTCTTTAGCAGCATAAAACCTCATGTGACTGGTTTTGTGAAGTAATGCTCTATAGAAGGTACACAGGATCTTTCAAAATTGGGTAATGATCTAACAGAAGCTAGGAATAAGTCATTAACTCAAAAATTAGTTTCTTTTAGTGAGATAAGAGTAGTAAGGTAGAGAGAGAGAAAGAGAACAGATGTGTTTATTATTGCAGAAAAGTCCTTCAATGTTACACTCCTTATAAACAAAGGGATTGTGTATAGATCAAGGGATGCCATTTTTTAAACACTTTTGTTGAATTATCACTTGTGACATAAGCAAACTTGCACTTATATAAAAGTAATCAAACCATATTGACAAGTTCAAATTTACAAACATTATACATTACATATATTGTTATATATCATATAATTAGAGCAGCATTATATACATTGTTAATTCCTGCCTTCTCTTAAACCTCATTACTCTTCCTAAACATTTTTCTGCATGTATTGTTCCCACAATTTCTATCTTTTCCATGTAGATTACTCTTACCCTTTTCTAAAGATCCCACTTCCTGTTCTTTTATCTCTGTTACAATATTCACTGCATCAAGTATAGCTGGTTTAGATTTTGATTTCCATTTTTCTAGTACTTGCTTTTTTGTCAGCTACCAGAATTAAACTTAAAAAGGCCTTACTATGTCTAGTCAATTTGGATCCTGTATCCCAGCTCAAAAAAATGTCCTTAGTTAAATTCATTTGCTTGCACAGTATTCATCACATGGTAATCTGTAGAGAATTTTTAAAGTATGCCAACTCCTTACACTTTGAGAAAATATGCTCCCAGGTTCCTCTTTCTTCACCATTACATGTCCAACATTTGTGATCTACCTAAGGGAAAAAAATGGATTCTCCTCAGGGGTATAAAAGTATTTATGTAAACATCTCCAGACAAAAATTCTAAAATCTTCTAGATTTTGTTGCATATTTAGGAACCATATAATGTCATCCCATTGTTTCTTTGTGAATTGCATATCTAATCTCTCTTCTTTTCTGACTTTTTATGATTGAGTCCTGTATTATTCTGCAATATTCGATGTGCCATACTAATTATCCCTTTTCTAACAGCAGCTTCTGCTCTGCATTCATTTAGAAAGTCAACCAATATAGATATTTTACTTAGGATTCCCCCATCCCTTTATCCTTGTCTATACTATGATATCAGTCCCTGATAGGGAAGGCAATCACTAGCCAGCAATCCAAATATCTTCCTGGCCTCTTCCCTTTCTGCTCCCAATATCTTGGTTCCTTTGCCAACTTTGTCCACTAAATTCCATCCCTTTCTTGTCTCTTCTCTGTACCCTTAATTGCAGTCATTTCTATAGGCAGAATCTCTTTTCTCAATTCCCATGTTGACTTAGTTCTTAGTATACTTCCTGCTACTTTATGAATATATCTGCCTGATTGTTGTTACTCTCCTTATGGATATATGTCTAAAATCCCATTCTTTCTTTATTTCTTGAATTACCCCCCTGCGTCATCCTCATCACTTTCCACTTTGAATTGTTGCTTTCTGCTTGTACTATGTATAACAGCCTTAGCTGTGTAGCCCTAACATAACACTTCAGATTAGGTAGTCTTAAACTTCCTTGTTCTATTTGGAAGATCAACATATCCCACTTGATTCTTGCCCTCTTCCCCTCCCAAATAAAATTCTTCAACTCTTAATTAGTTACTATCCATGAATTCTCCTCTGGTCGATAAAAATATACCAGACCTGTGTATAAAATTAAAGAGACTGAAATCATTTTGACTTGTTTATAAAATTAAAGGGACTACAATCTTTTTACTGCTTGTATCCTGCTATCCATATCCAAAGATACGAGCTTCCATTTTCTTAGTTTTTGTTTTATATTTTGTTTAGTCTCATCCGACATATCCTTAACTGCCATAACGGAATCCTTTTTGATCCATACTTCAAAATGCTTCATTTTATTATGTCCCCATAAATATGGGTATTGCTGAACTAATAATGTGTGGTACATAATATACAGATGTAACCTTGGTTTTATCTTGATTAATTTTATATACCCCTGCCCCACAAAAAAGAACCCTAGAATGTTCGGTGACACTAAGATGTCCTTTTCTGCTTCCATCAAGTACAAAATAATATAATCTGCAAATAATGTCAACTTTTCATGAATACCATGCTAATTATATCCTTGAATTTCTGAGTTCCTTATTTTTTGCCAATGGTTCTAAATATAAGACAAATAACAAAGGGGAAAGAGGATACCCCTGCCTGATCCCTCTATTCAGAAACAACTTATTAGAGAGGAACCCTCACACTTTGATTTTTGCCTCTGATCCTTCATATATTCTTTTAATTATCCTTATTATTGTATTAGGAAGTGCAACTGCTTCCATTGCCCTACTCATAAAATCCCAGCGTACTCTGTATAATGCTTTCTTTGCATCAAGGCCCACCAACAACAGCAGTATTTTCTTACATTCTGCTTCCCTCTGGATCATCAATGTTCTATTAATGTTGTCAAATATTTGCTTCCTCTCCACAAAACCACATTGGTCCATATGTATCAAGTTTGGCATCACCTTTGAAATTCTTTCAGCCATTATAGACATAAACACTTTATAATCATGGTTTAAAATGAAAATGGGCCTATATAATGCTGGATCAGATTGGTCTCTAAAGTCTATAGGTATTACAGCCACCGCAGCTTTTTTCCAGGTTGTTGATGCCCTCTTTCTATTTAAAATATTATTTAAAATATTCTAGATCTTTATCACATTTTTCCCGCCTAGTTTTCAAACTTTCACCAGAATACCGTCTATTCCTGGAAACTTTCCTGCAGATTGGATATACCTCACTGTTTTATTTTATTTCCTCCTACCTTAACTGTTAGTTGTTCAGCCTCATCTACCTCTAACCTTGGCATATTTAATTCTTCAATAAACATTTCCATTTCTGCTTTGTCTTGACTTCCCAACGTCTCTGCTTTATACAAATGTTCATAAAATTTCGAAAGTATTTGTAATACTTCTACAGGATCTATGGTTATTTTTTTTGTTATAAGTTACCTAAGTTTGGCAACAATCCTTTCTATTTTCTGTTGCCTAAGTTGTGCCAAAAGTTTTTGTGCTCTGGGATTATTATCATTAAGCAGTTGCTTAACAGCAAACTTTCTAAACTCATGCATATCATCCAGGTAATCTTTTATTTTCTCTTTAGCGCTCAGCAATTGCTACTCTTTTTGTTCTGTGAAATTCCACTTTAATTTATAATGCTTTAACTATTGTCAGCCCCTCTAAATAATTATTATTATCTCTTAAGGAGATCTCTTTTTCTTTTATTTCTACCCTAATAACTCCTGGATAATTTCCACTACACATTCCATAAATTCCATTCTTTTCAAGATGTAGGGATGTCATTGTCCCCCTGTACTTAACCCTCATTAGGCCAATAATTGAATATAATGCCCCCTCTGGAATGCATCTGTCCAGACATATGGAACAACTGGAATACCCACAGAGATAACTTACTAAAAGGATATATGTTCTTCATGGACCAACTATAAGCCCTGTTAATATACATGGTATCCTACAGACTGCTAAGAGGTGACCTATGTCTGGCATACAAGGCTTCCTCTGACTCATTACTGATGGATGTGCTGCACATCTGCAAGTCAAATAGCATCAGAAATACTTGGGGGAGGGAATTTAATAAAGCCTACATTTTTTATCATGTAGGCATCCTGCCTCACTGCTTACATGAAAGTAAGCAGGTTTTAGATTCAGTAAATACTGCTGGGTGGTGCACATGCATGCTTCAACACGGGAAGTTCTGTGGCATGCAAATCACCTCATAAGCAGGTGAATCTCATGCAATTGAAGCAGGTAGAGCAATCTAGCAAGCAGGTAGGCAGCCCAGCAGACCCTGTGTCAATGTCCATAATGTGCACGGAAAAATACAGTATACAGTAGTGTAGACAGACAAAACGGGCTGTAAAAATGTAGATGTATGGGATAAAATGGCATAGCACATACAATTATGAGGGAAAATATCCTTCTGTGTGCCTGAAAAATTATAGATAATAAGTTAAATAATTTTTTTTAATAATCTTGGCATTTTTATGTGGCACACCACAATGTGCAAACATGTTTTATAAAAAAAAAATGAAAAAAATAAAACTAATATTATGCGACAAAAATGTATTACAGGACATTATATGGAGTAGCTGCAATGAAGCATTGGTACTGTTGCTAATGTGGTAGGGCTAAGAAGCATGTAGTTTCCAGGCTGTGAGCACAGATCCTTATACAAATGAGGTGGAGTTACTGAATAACATAAAGGGGGTAATCATGTCTGCATATCCCCTTTGTGTAGGCAGAGAACCATGTTGGTGTTTACACTAAAATTAGCTGACATCAGGGGAGAGTGTGTCCAATGACTTCTAAGCTTATTTCAGCTTAGCTGCGTCTGTTTGTGAGGTGCGCCGCTGTGCTGAGTGTTGCCCTTTCGTGGGGGTTTGTGCACTAACTTTTAAGCTTTGTTTAGCTAAGGGGAGAGTGTTTCTGTGTGTTTCTGTGGTGCACCGCTATGTTGAGTGTGGAAATCTGGGGGTGGGGTGAGTACTAAGTGATAAGCTTTGTTTAACTACAGGGTGCATGTCTGTGCAGTTTGTAGCAGTGCTGAGTGTATCTAAAGCCAATTATATATTAATTAATTTTGGACCCTGTTTGTCTTAAATTAGGGCCATTAAATGATGTGCATCACTGGTAGATAACCACACAGTCAGCACCTACAGCAGAGCACTGTAAAGAATGCATACACCGTATAATCGGATTTTTCCCATCACACAGTCAACACCTACAGCAGAGCACTGTAAAGAATGCATACGCCCTATAATCTGATTTTTCCCCATACACTCTGTGATGACCATGCACTGGCCCAGCAATCAAGGAGCCTCAATCCTCACCACTAACACCACTGAGGGGCATCCACATTGGGAAGGATAGCAAATACACACACACAGTAAAGTACAATTTCCCATAAGAGCACACAGAGATCACAGTCAGTCTGGGGCTGGTTTCTCCCTTTCTCTCCAGATTCCCAGTAAGACTACCCACTGGCACAGCTATAGGGTCCAGATCTCAGCCTAGTGGTCAAGCTAAATCCTCCAACACCCTTTCTGTCCAACCAGTGCTTTGTGTCCCTGCCCAAGTAGTAGACATGCACACACTTTGAGATATGAGTTATATACAAACACACAGACACTCCTGTAGAAGGCTGGCACAGGTTCTCCAGCTCTGCCCCCTTCTCTGCTAGGCTGTAAGGTAGAAATCACTGCTACCAACCACTAACATCAGCTACTAATAAGGCCTTTATCAAAGGGTGTCCAGTTATTATTGTGCGATATTATTATCCAAATGGTAAGTGTAACTGAACAGCCAGGCTTATTGGAGTAGCTTAGTACAGTATCACTATATATATATATATATATATATATATATATATATATATATATATATATATATATATATATATGCAATGTACTCTAGACCTTAAATTATCTCTACATAAAACAGCCACAGCTGAAAGGTTTATAAATATTTAATAATAAATAATATGAACACAAAACAACACTTCTTACTACACAGTGCTAGTCAAGAGTTCAGTGATCACAAAGAAATGCTTAAAATAATACAGTAGAAAAGTTCTGACATCAGTACAGAAAACTAGTCTAGTCTTCCTATTTCCTATCTATATCTAAGAGTAAACACAGTTCTAAAATAAACTTACATTTAGAGCAAAGCAGTGCTGGTGATGTTGGATGTTCTGAAGACAAGTGCCAAGTGCCCTGAGTCTCTCTGTCCTTAAATTGATAACACAGTACTACAGACTCATTTCAGATTATATCATTTTTTTCTCTGGTTCCCAGGCTAACATAAACTCAGAGTTTAGCAGCCCTTTTGATTTTGCACCTGGTCAGGAAGCTACAGCAATGAAATACATTATACATGCAAATTCTAGCAATTAACTCTGGTCTCAAAACAATAGAAATAATTTGCTGGTTCAGACATCACAGAGCTGAGTTTGAGGTCAAACAAAGCTTGACCTATCAACTTTCTTCCAGCAGAGTGCACTGTTGTTACATTTTTGACATTCAGCATTTAACACAATTTTCTTCAATTTAAGAGAACATGCCTGTGACTTATATTAATTTTTAAAAATGGCAGAATTATCTACAAAATCCTATTTAGCTAGACTGGCAGCCTTCACATATATTCACACACTGCACTATTGGAGTGCAGACTTGGGAATTTTAACTGAGAGAATGCTAAGGGCTGCTGCAGATCAGCTACATCTGTATGTGCTTGATGTTGAAGTCAATGTTGCTGCTGGAGCTGACAATAGGCCTAGACAGAGAAGGAAAAGAGTGTTCAGGCCCAGGGTAACCTTCCAGGAGCTACATGAGCTGGAGATTGTAGAGCACTACAGGGTGCACAAGGACATACTACAAGAGCTCACTGAGCTCTGCTGCCATCATCTCAGACCCAGAGCCAACAGAGGGGAACTGATCCCAGTGGAAACAAAGGTATGTTTAGCCCTTAGGATACTATCTACAGGGACTTTCCAAAGACCAACTGGAGCCATGATGGGGTGTCACAGGCATCAGCATCCAGGGTACTTCAAATGTTCCTGGATGCCATGCTACCACATGCCAGTGACCACATATCTTTTCCCCTCACCCCTGAAGAAGGATCAGCAATATGCAACACTTCTACCATGTAGCACACTACCATGTGATACTGGGTGCCATAGATTGCACTCATGCACACAAGTCACCACCCAGTAAGGAGGATAAAGGCTACATCAACCACAAGGGCTACCACTCCATCAACTCCCACATCATGTACAATGCCCAGGGGATTATCATGAATGTGTGTGTTGGCAACCCTGGCAGTTATCATGACTCCCATATCTGGCATGCATCACAGCTGTCCCAGATGTTTGCTAGGGGGGGCATCCCACAATGCCATTTACTGGGGGATGTTGACTATGCACTAAAAGTGTTGATGATGACACCCATCAGAAACATACACACACCCACAGAAGAACACCATAATGAGGCACATGCACAAATAAGGAACATCACAAAGCATGTGTTTGGACTTCTGAAGTCACAGTTTCGGTGTCTCGATGTATCTGGTTGAGCCCTGCAGTACTCTCCAGCCACATGTGCACATATGTTTACAGCATGTGCCATGCTACACAATATGATCTTGTGGACACTGCTGCAGCAGGATCAGGTACGGGAAGGGATACACAACCCTTCCACCACTACCTAGGTCACCACAGCCACAGTCACAGGAGGACTCGGAGGAAGAGCCCCTTGATGATGTCCCTTTAGACAGATGTAAGCGTGCCCAGTATGCCCTGGCTTTGGCTAAGAAACAATGCATAGCACATTCACTAACAACCTAGGGCCATAGGGACTGACACCTTACTTTTACATACATAAAAACATAAATTAAGACTGTTGATGCCAGGCAACCTACACAAACTGTACCTATTCATGTATTGGTTGTGTACTGCTTGTATCAGACAGAATCAGACCTGAACTACAGTTCTGTCAGCTGCTGCATTCACAAGGTAAGTCCCTAACCTGCACACTACTTTTAAGGATTACTATAATATGGAATCATATGTATAGATCTGCTGCATGTATGCAAGGAAATACAGTGGGCTATGTCGACAGAAGTAACATCCACATGGGACTACAGATACCCAGTCCAATAGTATGTGTTCCATAATAATCACAAAGCCTCATGGCTGGAATATTCACTACATCAGTCAAGAGAGATGTTAAACAATGGGTTCACATGATATTTGGACTACACTCTATCCCAGTAGATCATATGTTGTTGTTCTCCCACCCCCAATACAACAAGTGTTTCTATATAACTGCTTTAACAGTAACTCAGAAATGGTATATCAGCAGACCAGACAATCTCACAGTTGTAACACAGAGCTTGATCACAAATTGTATGTCATACGTAAAGCAGGAAGAACAACGTACATATTTATGCTGTTGACTGTGTGCTAAATGACTCCTCTATGTCTGGCAGCCTGTGTGCCTCAGTAGACTAGGGAAGTTAGCGTGGGTAATGGTGTTGATGGTTCAAATCTGGAAATATTCACATCTTTTGCATGTGAGGCATTATTATGTTGGTGTTTTTACAGACTGTCAGTCTGTTTGTGGGTGACATTATGAACTTCAGGCACATTAAGTACAGCAGACAGCTGGGAAATGCCATGGATATTTTGAGCGCAGTGCAGTACTGCAGAAACAGGGACACATGTCAGTACCTGTAACACACAAAGTCCCAGACTGGAGTACAGGTAGGTGTGGCCTGGAATCACTTTATAAGTACTGACAGTCCCAGTGGGCATGCCCAGACAGTTAAAATGAGAAAATTCCATTGCCCCTTCATCAGAATGACCTGTTATGTATAGACATGTCTGTACATGCAGACATATACATATACATATCTGTCTGTTACTATCTGTCTCCCACATACATAGAATATCTATCTCTATGTAGAGTTAAATAGATATATACCAATATATATATATATATATATATATATATTAAAATGATATGTAGACTCTTCCCATATATCTACATAACACATATACATATCATACACACACGCGGCTACATCTATATATATATATATATATATATATATATATATACATCCCTTGTATATATATTACAATGTTTTGGGATGTCTGTATTGTCCTACATACCTTAATAATGGTGAATAAATCTGCACTATCACACATTCATACTGTTGCTCAAAGGATCCAAGCTAAGAGTGCAACAGTACATAATCTGCTTACCTACAGACACCAGTGCCTTCTGGATGTCACCACGTTGAGAGACACAGGTGAGCATGTGGTGTAATGTATAATGTTGGCAACACATGCATGGACAGGGCACAATGCTCCTGCCCACAAGTTTGCCTGTCAAGTGCAAACAGCCACATAAGCCATACTGGTAACTGTGCACACATAGCTAGGATAATAACAGTTATCTCACTAGGAAAGGAACAGGTCACAAATCACGCCAGCCGAAGTTATACAAATGTAGCCTTTCATGCATATAAATACATGCACTCTTTCAGACAAAACAACAATATAATAAAAAGAATTTATATAGGCTTTGAACACCCAGCTGACCCATTTTATGAACAATGATCTAATTAATTATCCAATTAATTCAGGGTTGATCAAAGCAACTTCAGTAAAAACAGTACATAGTTATTAATGAATGTAGAATACATTTGAAATGATCTTTCATTCCATATTTATGATTAGGTACTAGTAACATATTTATAGTTATAATAATCTAATTTGAAAATAGTATAAATATATAAGTAGTATTTCCTTATGTTGTATTTAAAATGTTTTTGCAAAGTGTTTTTGAAGTTATAATACACATAAAATATATTTATATATATTTCTATACATAATTTTTCTTGATATATGTGTGTATTTTAACAATGTAGAAAATTTGAGTAGTTGGTAAAATATGTATGCAATCAAAGATTTTTGCAGATTTTTGCAGTTAGTTTTTTATGTACTGTTTTTACTGAAGTTGCTTTGATCAACCCTGAATTAATTGGATAATTAATTAGATCATTGTTCATAAAATGGGTCAGCTGGGTGTTCAAAGCCTATATAAGTGTTTTAATATATTTCTGTGTTTGTCTGAAGAAGTGCATGTATTTATATGCATGACAAGTAAAAGGCTACATTTGTTCAACTCACTGTTCCTTATTAAGTTTATTGCGTTGTTTGTTTCACAGTTATCTCACTGCTAGAATACTAGATGCAGAAAACAGTATGAAGCAATATCACTCTGCAGGCCACAGATGCTATTCAACAAAAGCCCTGTTTGTGTATGCTCAAGTACTGTGCCTGCAATCATATATGCAACAGAATTGACCTGTGGCATTTGCAATAGATACTGTGATCTATAGTGTGTAAGACTAGATAGGAAGGCATTCTAATCTCGTTCCAGGCTACTTGGTGCATATGTATGGCCATATGGTATAAATATGATCTCTTTGGTAACTTAGACAGAAGTAGGGTTTTGAGGTATTTTATTTGTAGCGTGTGATGTGGCCCATCAAAGGACTGACCACAAGAAGGCCTGCTGAAGTTATCAAGCAGAATATGTCCTAAATGGATAGTACTAGCAGACATAAGGTATGTTGCATAGATCACGTACTGTGATCTGTAGTGTGCACCAGTACATATGTAAGCCTTCTCATCTACATACAGCCAACTTGCACTATGTGTGTGCCTTGGCATGCCCTGTACAGTTATTGGAGGTGGTGTTAGCCTCACTGTAGCCATGTTTGTGTGTGAGCCTGTTACAACATTTTACAACATGTCATGGAATCATAGGATGTTTGAACTTCAATAGCATAATGGACATACAGCCCTCACAATCACAGACATCTTTATAGCTGTTACAGGATCAGCACATATTGCCCCAGTCCATGAGGGACACAGGCAGATATCTTGTGTTGAGATGATGGTCGCCCAGCCAATCATACAGTTGGCATGTGCTGAGGTGCACTGAAGTGCTCTGTGTGCCATTAGCCAGGGTTCTGTTTCAAGGGTGTGTTTAAGTCTGCTAGACAAATCTCTCCCACAAGCATATAGCACTAATGTCACATACAAGGATAATGTCCTTACATTGAGTTATTCATCTACTAATACTCCTACAGATGGGCAGCATATGGAATATATGCAAGGCACATATCACCTCTGTATAGTCTATATGCCACAGGTGACAACGACACTCATTGCAGACTATCCCCATTACACACATACTGGAGACATGAAGTAACCTCATGAGGGACCATACTGTTGTGTGAAATTGCCAGTACTGCTTGGAAAGGTACATCAACAAATGACAATTGCACTCAGATACTGGCTTGCTGAGGGAAGAATACTTGGAGGTTATGAGAATGTCACTTACTGGTGATTGTGGCCTCAGCTATGCTATATGATTCCTGCCATACCACTGCAGAGACATGGTGATCTGGGGCGCATCAGGTGTAAACCTGTATGGCCAGGTCTGTGTGCCTAGTTATTTTACCCCTGAGTACGTACATCACATGTTGTGACTGATGTGCTACTTACCAGGTACATAGGTCTAACTGATGGAAATTATACTACATATATATTTACATGGAGTTAATGGCCATTAGTATGTCAACGGGCATGTGTTTCCAATACCCTCTTGCAGAATAGTGACATACCATAGAGACTGCATGAGTGCTCACAATTTGCAGGCATCAGCCAACACTGTTGGCCACAGTCAGTCAGTAGTCGAATGTATTGTGGTTAAATGGAGGCCAAGCAGTAGAGGACTCAGGGCTGCACCCTGTTGAACACTGCTGCCTACAGGTCAGCTGTTGCAGGTGGATGTCCCAATGTTGTGTAAGTGTGCCATCAATGGGCCACTTAGTGACCCTTATAATTATGGATTATGTACAATTAAGTATTACGGATGCCTAAGTGGGTGCTTTGTAAATGTTGCCTGAGCTGGGAATATAGTCAGATGGCTTGGCTCACTCTAGGGAGTTGTATGCCCTGATGTACCCTCACTCAGTTCTTTAGTGACTTCCTCAGAAATATCACCATATGTAACATTCATGCTCCTCCTGTCAGACATCTAAACTGTGTACAGTCAACTGTGTGTAGATCACACATGGTCTGCTGATCAGCTCCATGATGATTGCCTCTATGGGCATACAGATATGAATACTTAGACAAAGAGGTATAGAGTTATGTTGGTCAGCGGATGCACCACCTCTGTGCAAGTGTATCACAGTTGCCGTTGTCCACTCAGCTGGCTTGCAGCCAATGGTGTCAGTATGATTGCAAGTGTATCCCAATGGTGTTAGTAATCTTTGTCTGATCACATGTGGGATGCAGCCTGGAATGTTAGCATATGCAATATATGCTGTGTAGCTTCCAAAGAGAGGCCAGTTACAAACTGCTCTGTAAATATGGAAGTTATGGGACAGGTTGTAGGAATGTCATGTGTCACATGGTGGGGACAAGGGAGTGCAGCTGACACAGGCAGTGTGTGAGTACAGGTTAGGTATGAGTACAGACCCATGATATGTGGCAGCATGATGTATGAGGTCATCGACAATTTGGGCTTGTCCTTTGAAGTCACACATATAACTACACTGTGCGTTTTGATTCTGCTTTGTATCAGTGGCTACTTTTGTCACTTACCATGAGTACACAACATCACAACAACACTATGTGCTTCTTTTAGATGAGGAGGTAGTGCCTCCATGTTAGGGGAAGCACCCTCACCCCAACTGTCACATAGCACTGTCCACCTGTTATTCTTCAGCCTGCTAATGGCAGTTGGTCACCAGACAGGTCTGCTGAGCCTTCATAGGTTCAGAGGTTCGTACTAGGCTATCTGCCCTAGGGCATTTATAAGCCTAGCCAGAGTGTGTGTGGCTTTCACCACCCCTTAGGATGAGAATACTATGCCCATTTAGGGTTTAGTTTACTGTGCCTCTGTCTAGTAGTGACACAGAGATGACCCCCGGGGTAAACCTACAATCTCCCATCCACTCGTCAAGATTTTTCTTGAAGAGAGTTAGTGAGGGGCTCTGCCTAACATGGACTGGGATTCTGTTCCAGAGTGTAGGGAGCCTTTGTGTTATGAATCTGTCCCTCCAGCACGTCCTATTTATTTCTGTGTTGAGGTTCAAGTCTCTTGCTCTCGTGGCTCTGATGGATTTGGATTTTCTGAGGTGGAGCATGTCCATTAATTCCGGATTGGACATGGCCTTGTACGTCAGGCACAGATCGCCTCTGAGTAGGCGGTATGCGACTGAATAGAGCTGGAGTTTCTTCAGCCGGGCAGCATATGACATATGTTTGAGACCCTTTATCCTCTTGGTGAGGAACTTTTGGGGTCTTTCCAACTGCTGCAGGTGTCGGGTAAGATACATCCCAAATGGGGCATTGTACTCAATCATTGGCCTGATAAGAGAAGAGTACAGGGGCACAATGACCTCTCTTGATCTAGATGTGAATCCCTTCATGATAACGTGGGCAATATAGAAGGTCTTCCTAACCACTTTGGCAATGTGAGTGTCAAATGAGAGGTTACTGTCAACTTGGGTCCCTAGGTCCCTGATTACCTCTTCCGTACTTAATGGATTACCACTTGTGTGGTAATTAGTGGGTACCTTGTTTTTCCCAAAGGGTATGACTATACATTTTTTGCCATTCAGCTTAAGGCCATGGCTCTGGCACCAATTATCTGTTTCTATGAGGCCTCTCTGAAGGATGCTTGTGTCCGCTGGAGTATCAATTATGGCACCCAGTTTGCAGTCATCTTCGAACTTTGTCAGCCATAGTCCTCCTATGTTTGCCTGCACCTCGGAAAAATAAATGCCGAACAAGAGGGGTCCCAGGACTGAGCCCTGTGGGACATCGCTTGTGACCGGCTTAGAGTCTGACATGGCTCCAGCAACTCTGACCCTGTGGGTTCTGTCCTTGAGCCAGTTTGCAACCCATCTTGTAACATATGGGTTTACATTTAAGCTGGTGAGTTTGTCTATGATGCCCGAGTGGGTTATTGTGTCGAAGGCTTTTGCAAGGTCAAGGTAGGCTGTGTGAACTGCCTTACCCTCATCAATGGCCTTAGTGACTGTTTCAAAAAAGTTGACCAAGTTCAAATGGCAGGATCTGCCCTTGACAAAGCCAAATTGGGTAGGATCCAATGTCTGTAGGTCCCCAATGTCTTTGTTTATGAGTTCCATAATGATCCTCTCCATAGCTTTGCAGACCAGGCTCGTCAAGCTTATGGGGCAGTAATTTCCAGGGTCCGTAGAAGCACCGCCTTTGTGGAGTGGGACCACTGTTGCCGTACGCCACTCTTTAGGTACGTATCCTGTAGTAAGGCTAAGATTAAACAGCAGCCTTATGTGTGGGTTTAGTTCCTCTTGGAGTTCATGTACCACACAGCCCGGGACTCCGTCCAGTCCCATTGATGCTGTGTTTTTAGCTTTAGAGAGGGTGGCTCTCACCTGGGCATCTGAGATGTTAGGGAGGCTACATTCTGCTGGGATAGATATTTCTCCTTTTGGGGGGGAGGGGGAGGAGAAATTTGCACTGAACCTGTCTGCCAGAATGTTGGCAATGTCTGTGGGTTCAGTGTATTTTGTGTCATTTTGGACTAACTCTGAGCATATCTGGGAGTTTCCACCCAGGTTTCTAACATAACTAAAGAAGGCCTTGTGATTGTCTTTTGTGTCTTTTGCGATTTTTCTCTCAAAGTTGGCCTTGGATGATTTTATGAGTGATCGTAGTTTTTTGCTAATACTGATCAGAGATGCCTTCCCTTTTAGGGATTTTGCTCTGTCATGTAGTAGCTTCCTCCTCCTGTTTTAAAGTTTGTTTATGGCTGGGGTCCACCAGACTGGGCGCCTGCCTTTGGGGGAATGGGTCTTGGTTTTATTTGGGATTGCATGATCTATGCATTCTTGAAGGTGCCCATAGAAGGCATTTGTAAAGGATTCAGCAGTGTGGGTTGTGGTTTCCACTGGCCCAGGGGCCTTGAAGGATACCACTTCAGTCTTAAGAAGTGTGAAGTTGGCTTTTGAGAAGTTCTTCACTGTGGTCTTTTGTGCAGGGGGTGGGAGCAGGATGTGGATTTCCAGTGAGATTAATTTATGGTCTGATCTCACCAATGAGGGATATACTTCCGGTGTGGAGCATTTTGTCCCCATGTTTGTGATGATCAGGTCTAGTATATTATCTCCTCTTGCGGGAATGGTGACTAGTTGTTCCATCGCATTTGAGTTTATGAATTCTAGGAACCTTTGGGCTAGGGTGTTGGGGCTTGAGTAATGTTCCCAGTCTATGTTTGGGTAGTTGAAGTCTCCCAATATGATGGTATTTGGAGAGACATTCATACTCTCCAGTGTCTTCGGGAAGGTTGTGTGGGGTTCCTGAGTTTGAGAGGGTGGTCTGTAGCATGCTACAAACTGTAGGGCAGTTTTGCCTATGGTTAGTTGCACCTGGATGGTCTCCGATGCTTCGTGCATTGCCACTAACCTGGAGGTGTGGGTATCTTTGATGAATATGGATACTCCCCTTCCTTTTGTGGTTCGGTCCAAGTTTTGGGGCCGGAAAGCATGGTATGAGGTAAAACCTGATAGTGCTGGTGTGCTCTCAGGAGCCTTGAACCAGGTTTCAGTCACTGCACAGACATCGATGTTCTCCATACTGAGGAGGGCTTCGAGAACATGCATCTTGAGGTTTAGACTTCTGGCATTGAGCAGCATTACCCTTAGTTTTTTTCCACTTGTGTTTTCTAGGGAGGTAGGTTTGTCATTTGAGCCTTGCCTAAAAAAGGCACTATGGGGGTGGCAAGAGCCTTGGCCAATATCCGGAAGCCCAGGGGTGACAGGTGCAAGCCATCCCTTGTGAAGCAGTGTGGCTTGTCAAGCATGTCATTCCAAGCAGACAGACATTGGATCCCCTTAGAATGACACCAGTAATTAAGCCAATTGTTAAAACTGATCATTTTGTCTTTGTACTGTGGCATCATTCTTGGTGAGGGTAAGATGCTGTTCAGGGTCAGGGTCATACTGGCCTGGGCTACATAATCAGAGAGCTCCTCTATGTCTCTTTTCATGTAGTCCAGGGAGGTACGTCTCAGGTCGTTCACACCGGCATGGACAATGACGGAGTCATATTTGTACTTGCCGTGGAGTGACCTGAGTGCTTGTGTTATGTGGCGGATTCTAGCGCCCGACAGGCAGCTTACTGTGACCTTTTCCTTGTTCAGTCTGGTGAGCGGGACGTCAGTGTGTCTGACTATGGAGTCACCTATTACAAGTGTGTCTGGCATGTTGTTTGGCCTTAAGGGCTGTGACTGTTTCGCACACTTACTTTGTGAACTATGTGTTGCATGTGCTATGTCTTGAGGTGGCGGTCGCTTGGGTGTCTGCTTTGGAGGCCTCTGTTGTTTTGGTAGATTTTTAATCAGCGCCTCCGAGTATGTTTTTGTGTGTTTATGTGTTTGGTTTGCAGTTGGATAGTTCTATGTGAGAATGGGTTTGTGGTGTGCATGGTTACCTTCTCCTCCTGACTGGTCTTGCCAGTACTGAGTTGAGAGAGCTCAGCCTCCAGTTTGGCTATATAGTTGCATCTCTCGCATATATTTTTATTTGTTGGGAGGAGGAGAGGGTTGTCTGCGTACATGAGGCAATTGTAACATTGCCTCAAGATTCCCAGATTCACCAGCTGAACAGGAGAGGACGCCAGCAACTGACCCTTCGACATACTAGAATAGTGAAAAAGATTGCTGTGCAACTGAGTCAGAAAGGACCTGTAGGGAAATGGGTACTCAAGGGAGTTTAGGTGAATGAAGTACTTTCTTTTGTTTAAAAGTGCTATACCTGTATAAAAAATGCAGGTGACCAGCCTCCTTTCATGTACAGCTGAGTTCATGCAGTTGTAATGCTGCTGACATACTGCATGGGTGTAGAGCTCTGCATACTTGCCTGTCACATCCCATAGGAGGTAAGAAATGGCTTTTTTGACATATATGTCTGCATTGTCTGCAAGGGGGGGTACATGCTGGTAGTTCTAAGCAGACTGATCTGTGGCCAGATCCCACCAGGAAGGATGTCATTTGTGGGGGCTGTACTGGTCACCTGCATTGGTAGGCACATGATGCAATACGTTGGCTCCCCATGTGGGGATGTCACAGCACTGATGCAGGGCATTGCAGGTAAAGACCTGGACCATCCTTTGGGCAAATGAGCCACAACATGACCAAGCAACACAGTGTGTACATATTACTCTTCTCTAAAATGTTTGTGCTCTGTGCAGACACCTTGTATGACTCTTTTTTTTTGTAACATGCTGGATGTGACTGCAATACTTACTTGCACAGAGGACAACTAGCATGTAGTGCCAAGCAGTGTCCACAGATCTCTGAATCATGTCACCTGAAATGTCATGATAGCCATTAGCATTACTAAGACCACTAACACTGTCATACACCTACTGACATTGGATGAAACACTGTTATTTTGCTGAAGGCTAAATCACACCTATTGACTGTAACCGGTGGAGCCCATTGACCATTACACTATGCAATAGATGTCGGACATATGTCTCACTACATCAACCATGACCTGACAAGGTGTATTATGATATTATGTCATGTACAGAGTGTTATGTTAGTTGGTGGATAGGCATGTGTCTGACAGTCATACTCTGGCGAGATAGAATTGGGAGACCTACGCTGCAATGATGCCAGTCATCAGTGGAGCTCACCATCCTCCATTATTTGCATATCCCATCTACCTATTCCCTCTCTGCAGTCACAGCCACTGTTAGTGACCTCTAACTGAGTATATTAGCAGGTGATTGCATATTAGGAGCTGTCACAGACTCCCACATAAAACTAATAGTTATCCAGGCCCAAGATGGTCATTTGCTCTCTGAGCCACTGACAAAGATTAAATGCCATCAACTGCACAATACTATTGAATGGGAATTATCCACCCCTGCAAAATATTGTAGTGTCCACCCACCACACACAGTTGAACAATTACACATGGAGTTATGGGCAGAGAAAGTAATGTAGCCTTTGACTTTCACAGGTCAGTAAGATCTGAAGATGCTTTCACTGTTGTACAACCTATACTGACAGATTTGGGATGTAAATCCCAGACTGTTACTGCTATTCTGACTGTTGCAGTCATCACACCTATCATTGTGTGCAATGCTACCCTTACTATGTCACTACACAGGCATATCGTACAACTGTAGCAACCACACAGGTTCTGTGGTATACCAATACACAGTGTAGATAACATGTCCTATGGAGTCTGTGTCATGACCATGCACGTATAGTCTGTCTCCTACATGCTTTGAAGGGGATGTGTATGGCTCCATACAGGGAGGTGTTGGATCCCACTGTGTACCTTCTGCGTATATTTGACAGGGTTAACAAGTCTCACCTGTTCTAGATGCCTACAACATCACTGTGGTATACATAGTACACACTGGAGACACAGGTATCTAACACAGACAGTGCACGCTACATGAAACATGCTCCCCATGCATGTGAGGTACACATCTGCTGTGATACACATCATGTGCAGGTTGCACAATGAGGTGCAGAACATGACAATCATAACTAGTGTGAGGAAACTGCCTGTACTGGACACAGGATAGTTGTAGATGAGTCATCTCTGTCACCTCAATTGTAGATGTGTGAGTTCCCAAAACCTGGAGGCACTTATCAAGGGTAGCACATCTATTCACATATTAGGGATGCATGTGTACACTGAATGCTGCCATTGTCTTTGGTAGCCTGTTACACATATTAACCAATGGAGCCATGCACTTATAGTGCTGTACCTTGCTGAAGACATATTTATGCTGTGCTGACATGCCATCCTGTGCTGCATCATTGCCGCTGTGTATCCATAGATTATTTGAATAGAGCCCCAAAACAGAAACATAAAAAGGTCCATGACACACCTGTCATTGTATAATTATACAGCATTATATCATGCAACATAAGGTACACAAAAGTATGTGGAGTACTTGTGACAAATGCAGGCATACAATATCTGTCATTAACCACTACAAGTGGCATGGAAAAAGAACACTGCATTGCACAAGTACATGTCAACTAATATAGTCACCCTGTGCATCAGACACAAAGCTTCATTTCCCTGCATCAGTGGAAAGGATGACAGGGATGTGACGCAGATACCATTGCTTGCACAGGATGTTGTATGGGGTGCAGGAGCCTAGGCTGACACAAATGGTTGACAGCATGTGTGTGAGTTAGGAAGGGAAGCAGGTAAGATGGACCTTGGAAAGGTGCCGTGTGTGTCTGTAGGTGACCTGCATTTGACAGTTGTGTGTAAGTGTGTGCATTTACACAGTCAAGCTCAGTACTAGCCCTACATGTGTGTATGTTGGACAGCTTTGGACTGTAAATGCTAGAGTTGACAGTTCACCATCTCCAGTCCCAAACATGGGAGCTGGCTCTGCCAAACATTGCACTGGCACCTCCATGCCCGAGGTCAGAACTGGTGCTAGTACCTTCTGAGACTGTGTCCCCCACGGAAATGCCCAGTACTACAAGCCCATGGCCTGCCACATTGTGATGTGGACAGCAGACTCACCTTTGTAGCACTGGATGTACTGCCACTATGGAAGCGTGATTGTGCATAGCCACATGGACTGTCAGCAGATGGGGTTGCTGACCTTCATTCATGAGTCCGATGCTCAACTCCAACCACACATTCCAGCACAGACAATGTGTGGTCCAAGACAGACACTGGTCTCAGCCCACCTTCTGTCCACTGCATCAGTCAACTGAGCCAGGGTGTCCCTAATGTGGTGGAGGCAGTCACGGATGTCAGACTGCACTGCATCCATAACCCTAACTATACATCTGGTGTTCCATTCAGAATGTGCCTGTGCTTCCATGATGGTCTGAAACATGCGCCAAATGACCTGTAATGTGACACCTGCAACAGGTGGTGGATGGACAGCAGGCCTCCTAGAAGTACCCCTGTCAATCCACCTGTGTGGGACCTTACCATTTCTTTGGCTATGGCCACTGTCTACTATCACTGGAGCCATAGTTGCCACACTTTCCTGTTCAATGTCCCCACTCTCTGACTGTCCAATATCTATGGCCTCTGAGGACTGGGTATGTGTCTGAATACTGACTGTGTGCAGTGACAATGGGGGCAGAAGAGGGATGTCAACCTCTGGGACAGATTCAGCCCCCAAAACCCCCACCTGTGCCACACTGTGGGCACCATCATCAGAGTCTGAGGAGACACTGACATCAGGTTGTGTAGTGGATAGAGACCAACTCCCCCAGTCACCTGTGATAAGAAAGGAAAAAGCAGTACTATACTACTTGCACTATTAAGCTCTGCAGTACTGCGTTGTGATATATGTAAGGCTCTATACACTGTTGTCACTATGACAGACCTGTTGACAACCCAACCTCATATAGTAGGACTTGAGGTAAGTACTCTTCCCACTAACAGCTATAGTTACTCGTAAATCAGCTCTCATTACTCTGCAATCTCTTCAGCAAAAGTGAGGTACACTATTGACATTAGTATAGGGTCTGCACAGTTGAGACATATGACAGTCTATACTGTCATGACAATACTATCACATCTATCAGTGTGGTTACACGTACAAGACATAGGTATGAGTCTAACATGTGTGCAGTCAGACAATAAGTGTGTATTTGGCAATCATGCCAACAGTACAGCAATGAAGGCAGCAGACCTGGGATGACAATCTAGAGATTACAATGTTGTAAACATACATCAATAGCAAAACAGTGTCATGCTTACCAAGAGCATGACCACAGACTTGTGTGATACCTGATGGACCTGTGAAAAGTTGAGGGATAGGTAATGTCAATACCATCACATGTGCCATCACCATGTAGTAATATATCTATATATGTCACATTTACAGTAGTTACTGTGTTAATTGTTGTAGTGGTCAAAATCTGAGCATGACAGTCAAACTGCAGTTAAACCTTCACCCCCCAAAAGAGACAGACCTGACACCCACTTAAGACTATGTGCACCCTCACACACCGAATGCTACAGTGTTGCAGTGCTGATCAACCTGAGCTTACCTGCATGCTCCTCTGCCTGTGGAAATTATGGCACCCACATCCACGATGTAGGGTGTAATGGATGCCTGGGAGCTGTTCTGTGTGCCTAAATTTGCCAGGAATTCCTCTGTGGCTGAAAGTGGTTGTTCCACTACAGGCCCACCACCGGTGGCACAACAATCCCTGGCTTACTCTGCCACTCTTCTATGTGCAGCATTGATCATGTCCATTGCACAGAGACACTCTTGCTCATTTGTCCTGTTCAGATGATGTGTGGCATTGACATCATGGACAAGGTCAGCATACAATGCCTCCCGCTGTTCCCTGTTGTACCTCCTCCTGTACAGTTGGACTTCATGGTGCTGACCTAGCCCTTCCAGTACCAACTAATTTTCTGCATCTTTGAAAGCTGCACGGCATCTTGCATACATGTTTCCTGGAAGACAACAACTTGGGAACACGTCAGGTTCACATATGTCGAAGTGCACTATGTAGAGATACAGCTGATCACACATGTCATGTTCCATGGTGTGCAAACATACTAAGCATGTGGATACAGCTAGAATACTATTGATAGTCAGGTATTCCCATGTCTGCCATGACAGACACTGCTGTATGATCATATGGTCCACACTGGAGTCTGTTGTAGTGTGTCCCCAAGGGCCAACCCCCCTGATAATATGTGCAAAATACTGTGCTAAACAAACAGCAGTGTGTGATTACAACAACTACAAAGAGGGAGTCCCACAAGCCCATTGTGCCCCACTGACATTATACATTCCACCTCTGAAGTATTGCACACCCTCTGTATGTGTAACAAATCTGGAGATCATTGATATGTCATTATCACAGTTCTAAGAATGGCTTATTGCTGTGATCCCTATTCCCCTCAAGTATATTCAGACATCTGCATCCTGATGTACAAAAATGGTTACATAACTGATGGAGTGCAGTATTCCTCTGCTGATATGTGCTGATAGTTAATGTTTTGCATACTCATGTTCTGTGTGAGGAAAGTCTCTGACAGACTGATCTCTCATAGTCAGCTGCTTGCCTTTTTAATATGCTTCTCATCAGCAGGTGATTGCCTATTAATATTCCCTCTGGTACAGCTCTTTTGACTGTGTACCTTTAACTCCTAGTGGGTCTGGCCTGAGCCTTTAAAAAATGAAGTTAGCACCTTACAGTTCTAAAAATACTCATTGACAGGGTAAAATATCGAAACAATAGTTTTTGCCATCATCTGTGCTTCAAAATAAAATATTCAAATGCCTTGTATGTAGCAGAGTTTTGGAATTATTAATGCAAATATAATCAAGCAACATTTGATGCCTAGAGGGGCAGTAGGAGATAACTGCAGAAACACCTGGAGGTGTACTCGGCTGAATGAGTTAAACAATCTCTGGTTCTGAAATGCTAATTGCAGCCAACACAGCTGGTTTGGATGATTATCAGCCAATCACATGTAACCACATGTCATCGCAGAGGGTAGGTCTGTAGCAGTCACTTTTACATAGAGATGTGCTGCTTCAGGTAATAGGCATAGGCAGAGAGTGTGAACACTTTGGAGGACAACAAGCTGTAGGAGTAACTGTGGGAGCTATGTCAGCCATGTTGTAGAGGTAGAGAAAAATGGGGATATAGGAAAGTGGTGACATGGGGTGCAAGCAGGAGGAAAACACAGTGAAAGGCAGGTAGGGATGTGCAGGAATGGTGCAGGAAAGAACCATAGCTATCTATTTCTTGCAAAGCAAAAACTGTGTACTTTGACAGAATTTGTACATGACTTTGAGCTCTCACCACCAGAGAGAGGGGTGAGGACAACATAACTGCGTTGTCAAGCCAATTGGACCAAATTATGCATGTCCAGTGGATATGTGTATGAAATAGGGAGTTATGTATCGGACAGTATTTTTTGGGGGGAGAGGTGCCCATTTTTTTTTTATTTGTGTTAAGTGAGAGTGGAATATTGGAGAAGGGACATAGGTAAGTGTGGGGGAGGTAAGTTTAGTAGGTGAGGATGCATTTGCAGACAGACAAGACAAACAAGACAGCAGACAGGAGTGGCATGTGAAACATGTGGGGGGTGAACACCTTGGATAGGGAGGGTGTTGTGGAATCTAAGTCTCATGTGCCTCTACAAGGCAGCAGCATGACTCACACCCCCACCCATGGGACTATCTGCACTGCTCAATCACTACCCGGGGTGGCAGTGGTGAAGGCTGGGCACTGGGACAAGACTGCCCCACCAGGTTGGCCAGCATGTCCTCAATCCAGCACAAGCAGTAGTCAAACCCATGGTAGACTATTCTGTGCATCAAAACCAGCAGCTCAGCCCGGGTGATGACTCCCCCTCCACCACCGCTCCCAGATGGGGGCCCACCCCATCCCGTGGGGCAGTACTACCCAGCACCACAGGTAGTTCAGGGGCAGCAGAGGGGGCACCACTGGTCTGGGTCCCAGATGTGCTGGGACCTGGTGCCACAGCCAGATGAGGAAAGGTAGGTGGATCAGCCTAAACTGGCTACGTGCTGACGTGCTGTGGTAAATGAGGTATAGCAGTAAGTTAAGGTTAGTAATAACCAAACCATTGTTAGTATTAACAGAATGGAATATCATATATATATCAATCCAAATACATATTAATGTATATTATGTGGTGGTGGTGCTGCGGTAGCATTGTCGCCTCACAGTAAGACGCTGTCCGGTTCGATTCTCAGCTAGAGCGTCTTCTGCGTGGAGACATGCATGAATGGGCGTACCTTCATTGAAGGTTGTGTGTCAGGGCTGGTAACTCGGCACATAAAAATCAACTACCAATCATTAGCAGACCGGAGTTCCACTGTGGTGACCCCTAACCGGGAAAAGCCGAAAGACACAGATGTGTAACACAACATTAAGTAATATAACAGTCAGTATGCTAACTGCATGCCAGTAAGAAGTAAACCATAAGGCCAACATAGCAGTTAGTTTAACAAAATATGTTAATATTAAATCATAATAATACATAGCAATAATAAATAAATGAAGACAAGGGGTGGGAAGAGAGGGAGAGAGAGAGAAACATTCCATTACTGACAATACAGACTATATCCCTGAAACACTGATAATAAATACTCTACAGGTGTGTAATGTCACTTTTGAGTACAATGACTACAATTCTCCTATAGCTGATTTAGCATGTACATACCTCTCAAGCTGTTAGCATGGGTCAGTATGGGCCATGTTTGTGTACAGTACATAAACTAGACATCCATCACGCCTTAGTTGGCAGGCATGGGAATAGACCCCAATAGCTGTGACTGCAGAGGACATCTTCAAAAAATGTAACACTGACTGCAGCAGCTTAGTACAGACATGTAAGGAATACAACCATACTGGAAATATTTAAACAGATTTATTAAGAATCAACAATCCTGCTTAACACTTTATTGGTATTGCTGATAAATGTCTGTGAAGTCCACACATAATATCTGCCCATAGAGTGGTCTACCTCACACATACAAGTTTATTACCTGGAGTAGAAGTAACAGAGAGCATTATGTGACTGATATTGGCCTGGAGACAGTGTTACACTTGACTGCAGCAACTTTACTATAGACAAACAATGCATACAACTTTACTGCAATGGTTATGACAACACAATCCTACTGTATACCATTTTCCTTGCTATTATTGGCATTGTTTACTGTTCATTGCAATACAGTTATTGCTCATTTATTGCACTACAGCTTCAATTGCCCATTTATTGCACTACAGTTCTACTTGCCCATTTATTGCACTACAGGTTTAATTATGTAAACTCTATTTCAGTAAAAGCTTTACTCTTTCTTGCTTATTGTACTACAGTTAGCTTAATAAATCTGTACTTACCACACTCATGGTGCAACCTGGCCAAGCACCCATCATGGGACTCAACATTGCAAGCCCTCTCAGCTGCAGTTGTTGGAAGAAAAACACACTATTATGCACATCAATTTTGCAGACATTCAGCTTGTGATTTGATAAAACAGTGAAAAATATACTTACATTTTATGGGGCATTCCCAGCTCATGCATCTTGGACCCAGGTGTCCAAGATTCCCCTCTTTGTCCTCTTCAGGTCATTAAAATGGAGGTGACACTGCTCACCTGTGTGGGTAATACCAGTAGCAATGGTGAGTTCCCCGGCCAGCCCATCCCAGGCCTTTGCCTTACATTCCAAGCCCTGGAAATGGCCCTGCCTCAGCCTGGATTCCTGAACACCCCATCTCTCACCTTGAAAGCATACACCTTCACCAGCACCACCTGCCATATCAACAGATGATGAGATTCCAGTGAATGGTGCAGAATTCCTGCTTATTGCACCTAATATAGGCTGTTTTCCCACCCTTACACATCATTTAGCAACATTCAAAAAAGCACTGCATCACTTAGCATGCAAACCAGCTCAGCAGAGCAAAAACTTGCACAACTGAGATTTTAGCGAAGCTTAGCACCATGTAAAAAGCAGTAGCCATTAGCAAGTTTAAGCAGTGCTCAACATAGTGCAGCAGTGCCATATTTCATAAATTTGTTTTTAAAATTAAACATGTATAATAAATTAAATTACAGGCATCGTATGACTACTAAAAACTCGAACACAGGACCTACTAAGCAGTAGGCTGTATTTCTATTAATTTAGCTACTTGGATATTAGGAAAACTAGTATACCTTCACATATACTACTGGTCTACCTATTAGCATTGCTAAGCACCACAGCACATCGCACAAACATGCTAAAATAGACCCAGAAATAAATAAACATCCAGTTTCTATGTTTAGATGCCTAGCAACTGTTAGCTATGTATGTATGTATGAGAGCAGCACAGCAATGCAGCACTCTGTGTCGCACCACGCCAAGCAAACAGCAATTAAAAAAAAAAGAACAACCACAAAAAAATATGGAATTATGATAATTAATTATATATGGTTTATATTTTTAGATGTCTGGTAGGTGTCAGCTGTCTACATGTGAGCACAGCTTGACATTGCTGCACTCTGAGTGGCACTGTGCAAACATACGGAAAGGACTAAAAAAAAATCATAAAAATAACATATTACACATTTGAAACAGTTCACAGCATTTTAACAGTAGCAGGGATCATTACAAGGAGCCTCACCCTGTACATAACATCTGACCAGGCATCCACAACCATGGGTAGCCTCTACACTTCTCCTGACATGGATTCAATATCCCTGTTCATATGCACCCCCTCGGCAGCACCCCATCATTAATATGAATGGCACACTGCTGAGGGGGAACCATGGTCGTGTAAATGGCTACATTTCATGTAGGCTCTACATGGTGCCTACATGGATTTTATTAAATCCTGGGGTTGGTCTGTTTATCTAAACCTCTTCTGAAACATCAGCAGAACAGTTTAGTGGGACAGACATATTTCTCAGAGGATACCACTGCAGTGGTGCAGACTCCCCATCTACATAAAACAAAGATCACCCCTGTTGATATTCATCAGCAACTTAGATCCGTGGATGGGAAACAGAACATTTCCCCCTGGACTGCCCCCTATACTACTAATAGATAAAGGAAGTGCCTAAATGCTTTTTTGCATGCATGGGTCTCCTCAAATCATGTATGGTATGACTCCAGTTATTCTCAGTATGGGTAATTTATAACTATTTACTATTTGATAGGTAAGGACAATCTATAACCAAATTGGAGAGTTTATTTCAAGCAAAGAAAGGAAGACTGGCTATGCTTAAAATGGCCTGCAAGGGCAGCTAACCTGCTACTTACCTATGAATCTATGAACCTATAAGGCTCATATGCTTGAGCAAAGTTTTTGTTTGGCTCACATATAGGAGTGGAAACAGCAATTCAAAAAATATCTAGAGACCTTATGAATGACAGGCTTCAGTTTGTAGACATTTGTTACTGTTAAAGATTAGGTCCTCAGCTACCTACAAGGACAGAAAAGTATGTTATAATTGCCAATTAAAAGCAAGAGACCAATGATTCTAATACAGGACAAAGCCAATGAAGAAAGCCATGGCTGTGCAGGGGAAGGAAGTAAATACAATAGGGGATGCATTTATAGAGATTTATACCTTCATAGAGATTGCCAAAAACTCTCTAATTTTAATGTAGTCCAATTCAACTCCATTCTATACATCATCATCCTTAAATAAATCCCTCTCAATGATACAGTTACTAGGTTCAAATCTTCCTGAATACCCTGAACTCCCTTGCTCCCTCTAGGAAGGTTAGAATAAAATCCAATTATGCTCCCTGGCTCTCAAAGGAAACTAAGTACCTTATGCTAAAAAGAGATAGAATTTGGAAAGCCTGGATCAAAACAAAGGAATTACCTCTGTTACATAATTATAGACACCTCAAAAATCTTAAAAAAACAAACCAGTAATGACAAAAAGTCCTTTTATAACTCTGCCCAATTCAATAACAAATCCAACCCTCGCAAGTTCTGGTATACTATTAACAAAATTCTCTCTCCAGGCTGTCCCTCAACTCCCTGCCTCTACCCAAATATATCTCCTCTTGAAACTGCTACTCTTCTCAATAAACACTTTACTGAAACCATTCAAACACTCATACCTTCCAACTGTAACACAACTTCTCTGCCTACCCTTCACAATCCTTGTAACAAACAACTATTCTCTTTATATCTAGTTCCTACTTCCTGCATCAGATCTCTACTTCACAAACTCAAACCCTGCTCTCCCTCCACTGACAGTCTACCCCCTACCTTCCTCAAACTTGCTCCTGACTCCATTGCCTATCCAGTATATATACTAATCAATAGATCTATTTAGAAATCCACCATCCCTACCCTATGGAAATCCTTTATCACTATTCCCCTGCATAAAGGTGGAAACTCTACAGACCCATCTTACTACTGACCTATAGCTATTCTATCTCCCCTCTCTAATATTCTCAAAATATGTATCCACTCACAACTACTCAACTACCTCCTCCAGCATAACTTTCTTACACGACTCAGCATGGTTTCCTTCCCAACTACAACACAACTACTATTATTATTTATTTATTTATTTCCAGTTTGATTACTGGTGGCGTCCACTGGGCCCAGAGAGCCTGTTTTCAGTGGCCTGGAAAGAAAAGCTCCATGAAACAGATTGCAGTAAAGGTAGCAGTCCAATAAAAATAAAAGTACAAGTACAAATACATATCAAATAATACAAAGCTTGAGCAATATTGCCCATAGTGGAAAAATATTGTGCAGATACATTTTAACAAATTCCCACAGTTAAAGTCAAAAGTCAAAAGCTATTCACAGTATTTACACAGTGTGAGAGGTCATATGGGAATTAGCTATAGAATGTTATAGCCAGCTATAAGGTGCTTAGGAACTCAGAAGGATACCCTCCTAGTGGCTTTTGCTAAAGAGTTCTAGGTAGGGAGAATCCAGTTACATTTCCATTTGGAGGAGAGGTAGATGTAAAGCTGAGTTTTGAAGTTGTTTGTGTTTGAAATTGACCTTAGTGTGGAAGAGAGAGAGTTCCATTTCTTACCTAAGGAGAAGAAGTGGAGAAGTTGTCCAGCAGGACGTTTAGGTTTGTGGACAATAATTAAGTTTTGGTGTTCAGATCTGAGAGTTCTATTTGGGGTGTATGGGGGAAGGTTGTTAATTAGAGTGAGACATTTGATTAGATTAAATATTAGTCTATGTGCTGTAGTGAGCTGGAGGAAGTCCAGGTAATTTGTGAATTCTAACCAGTTGAGGGATTGGAGGGTAGCACAGTGAATGAGTGGAATGTATGGCTTTGGTGCCAAATTTAGAAATTTGTTATAACAGCTTTCAAGTTTGGAAGTGATGGAAGAGGATAGGTTAGTTAGTAGTGGGGCACTGTACAGAATGGAGGGTTCATAGGTTCATAGGTTCATAGGTAGGTACTAGGCTATCAGCCCAAGGGTCTAAGTAAGCCTAGCCAACAATGTTCTCTGGCTTATGCCTCTTAAGAAAGTTATTTTCCTGTGCCACTGTCGAGTAGAGCCACAGAAGTGATCCCAGGGGTGTATTTTCTATTTCCCATCCACTCATCAAGATTGTTCTTGAAGAGTGCTAATGATTAACTTTGCTTGACATAGATGGGTAGCTTGCTCCAGAGTATGGGAAGTCTCTGGGACAGGAATCTATCCCTCCAGCATGTCCTGTTTATTGTGGTGACAAGGTTTAGGTCCCTAGAACATGTAGCTCGGAGGGATTGGGATTTCTTTATGTGTAGCATGTCCAACAACTCTGGGTTTGATGTGTAGCATGTCCAACAACTCTGGGTTTGACATAACTTTATATGTTAGGCAGAGATCATCCAGAGTAGGTGATATGCTACGGAGAAAAGCAGGAGTTTTTTGAGACGGTCAGTGTAGGGCATCTGTCTGAGGCCAGTAATCCTCTTTGTGAGGTACTTCTGTGGCCTTTCCAGCTGCTGCAGATGTCTTGTGAGGTACATTCCAAAAGGGGCATTGTACTCTATAATGGGTCTAATGAGTGTCAAGTAGTTGAGTAGAGGGGAACGATGACCTCTTTTTTCCTAGATGAGAACCCTTTTATGATGAGGTGTGCCATGTAGAAGGACTTCCTGACTAATCTGGCGATGTGATTATCAAAGGAGAGACTACTGTCCACCTGGGTCCCAAGGTCACTTATCACACATTCAGTGTTAAGTAGACTGCTGCCTATGTGGTATTTCATGGGTACAGAGTTTTTACCAAAAGGGATGACAATGCACTTTTTGGCACTGAGCTTGAGGCCATGGCTCTGATACCAGGCATCTGTCTCCGTGAGGCCCTTCTGTAGGATGTCCAAATCATTTGGACACTCGACTATGGCTCCTAGTTTGCAGTCATCTGTGAACTTCATTAGCCAGAGGCCTTCTGTGTTAGCCTGTACTTCAGAGAAGTAGATACCAAACAGGAGAGGTCCCAGGACTGAACCCTGTGGTACTTCACTTGTCACTGGTTTGAAGTCAAAATTTGGAGTCTGCAACTTTTACAGTGTGGGTTTTGTCAGTGAGCCAGTTGGCAACCCATCTTCTGATGTAGGGATTTATACCTAGTTTACCGAGTTTAGCTATAATTTCTGAATGGGGAATGTGTAAAAAACATTAGCAAGGTCAATATAGGCTGTGTGAACCACCTTACCCTTGTCTATGTCTTTGGTGACTGCCTCAAAGAAGTCAATCAGGTTCAGGAGGCATGATCTTCCTTTCACAAACCCGAATTGGGTGGGGTTTGGAGGTTACCAATGTCTTTGTTTATGAGTTCCATGATGATATATTCCATGGCCTTGCAAACCAGGCTAATCAGGCTAATAGAGTGATAGTTCCCAGGATCAGTGGTGACTCCTCCTTTGTGGAGTGGGATAGCTGTTGCTGTGTGCCATTCAATGGGCACAAAGCCTGATGTGAGGCTATGATTGAACATGTTGCTTAGGTGGGGAGCCAGTTCATTCTGAAGTTCATGCAAATGCAGCCTGGGATGTTGTCCGGTCCCATGGATGCTGTGTTTTTGGCTTTAGAGAGTGAAGCTTTTACCTGTATAGTTGTGATTACAGGGGCGCTGCATTCTTCCTGTATAGATATGGGCCCTTTAGGGGGTGAGGGGGGGGGGGGTAACGGTAGCACTGAACCTATCTGCCAGGATGTTGGCATATCAGTTGGTTCTGTAATTTTTGTACCGTTGTGCTGTAACTCAGAGCAGATCTGGATGTTGCCACTGAGATTCTTTACATAGCTATAGAATGCTCTGGGGTTGTCCTTAGAATCAGTGGTGATTTTGTTTTTGTAGCTTGTTTTGGAGGATCTTATAAGGGATCTCAGCTTCTTACTGAAGCTGACTAGGGAGCTCCTCCACTCATGGGATTTTACTCTCTTTTGCAACAGTTTCTTCCTTCTGTTGTACAGTTTGTTTATGGCAGGGGACCACCAGATTGGCTTCCTTTTTTTGGAGAATAGCATCTTGGTTCTGTTTGGAATAGCACAATCCATGCACTCATGTAAGTGCTCATAGAGTGCATTTGTGTAGGATTCAGCAGTCGTAACTGTATTGTCCATCTGCATGGGTATCATGAAGTTCACCACTTCTGTCTTAAGAAGCATGAAGTTGGGAAGGAGGTAAGATGAGGTCAGAGTATGCCTGCTAGAAGTAGAGAGGAAGTGGTTGTTCATGTATAGCATACCTAGTTTTTGGTGGATTTTCTTTATATTTTGCTGAATATGACTGTCGAACATGAGGTGTTCATCTATAGTTGGAGAGAGAAGAGCTATAGGGTGGAAGTTTGAAATGTTAATGTTTATGCATCCCTTCTGGAGAGGAAGAATAAAGGTGGAATAATGGAGTTTAGGGACATATGATTACTTTATGGCTCTATTAATTAGGATACTAATTAGGAGAGCTATTCCATTGGCAGCAGACTTGAGAATGGAAGAGGGGATGTTGTCAGGTGCATTGGAGCTGGGTTTAAATTTGGATAGAAGTCTTTTTATGCAGTTAGTGGAGACAGGTTTTAAGCTCAAACATAGGGGGGAACTTATTTGGGGAATTAGATGAGGTAGAATGTAGGAAAGATGGGTTGTTGTTGGGAAAAGTTTCTGGTAGGTCAGATATTGACTTTATAAAGAAAGAGTTGAATAGTGAGACTAATTCGAGGTCAGATTTACTTGGGTCTGGACAGGGGTTACTTTTGGAGCCTGGGTTGAGGAGTTAGTTTATGGAGTTCCAAAAAAGTTTAAGGTTTTGGGTATGGTTGGACTGGAGCTTAGTGTAGTAGGTTTTATTGTCTTTGAAGATTTGTTTTTTTGAAAAGTTACGGAGCTGTGTGTATTGGAGAAGGGTTTCAAGAAGTTTATTCTTTTGGTAAAGCTTCCAGGATTTGTCTCTTTGATGCATAATTTGCTTTGTTTCTTTGGTTAGCCAAGGGGCAGTTATAGGTTTTATTCTTTTTTTCCTTGGTGGAGCTAGGGAATTTAGAGCATCTAGGAAAATAGAATTAAAGTGGTCTATGGCTTTATCGAGTGGAAGGGTTTTCAGATTGTTCCAATTCATTTGTTTGAGATAGAGAAGGATTTGGTGTCAAATTTACTAAGGTTGTGAGTCTGAATATATTGATGTTGATGTGGAAGGGAGGTGTTTGCATAGTAAATGAAAGCTGGGAGGTGGTCACTAATAGAGTCAGTGATGGTGCCAGAGCTGGCAATTTTATTTGGATGGGTGACTAAGATCCAGTCAAGAGTGGATCCTGGGGGATTTGTTTTATTGGGTCTGGTGATGGAGTGGGTTACTTGATTAAAGTTAAAGAGGTTAATGGACAGAGAGGGTATGGGACTGTTGATTTTATTCCAGTCAATGTTTATATCACCTAGTATGTAAGTTTCAAGGTTAATTTCAGCTGAGGCCCATTGGAGTATGTCTTCAAGGGTTGAGATGTTATTTCCGGATGGGATATAAAGGGTGACAATACAGAGGCTTTTGTGATTATTCATTTTTAATTGACTGACTGTTAGTTCTGCATTGGCAAATGTAGGAATGGAGCTTAGTTGGGGAATTATGGTAAGTAGATTGGAATAGATTAATGCAACACCTCCGCCTTTTTTCTTTGAGCAGTCACATTAAAAAGTGTGAAATCTAGGGGTTAGGATTTCAGAGTCAGAGATGTGGGGTTTGAGCCAAGTTTTAGAGATGGCTACAATGTCAGGTTGGTTATAACGTAGCCGTGTTTGAAACTGATGTGCTTTGTTGTTGAGACTCTGGGCATTGAGTGTGAAAAATTTGAGAGTATTGTAGGGGGATGAAAGGTTAGAGGAAGGGGGAGGGTAATTGTTATTTGTGGGTGGGTTAGGTCTGGGGTTGGGGTGAATGTCTCCAGCTAAGATGAAGTTATTGAAGGAAGTTATTTTAGTGTGTTTTGGTTTGGATTTAGGGTATTCTAGATGGTCTAGTATTTATTTAAGAGTAAATGTCTTAGCAGTAGTGAAAATAATTTTAGGATTAAAAAGGTACAGAGGGTTGATCTGAAACAGAGAGGAGGAGATTAAAAAGAAATGATTATTTGTATGAGGAGGGAGATGGTTTTGTGTGGGAGTATGGTAAGGAGTAGAGAGTGGAAACTGACTGTAGGTATAGGAGCTGGCATGGTATAAAGTTGTTAAGAGTAGTAGGAGGGAGATGGGGGCTCAACATGTTAGGAACAGCAAGGAAAGCATGGTTAGAAAAAGGTAGTTTAATAAGGGAAGATTTGTAGTGGGAGAGAAGAGTGGTGGGGTAAGACGGGGTAGTGAAAGAGTGATGTATTTAATTAGTGATATATTTAATTACTGTGGATGAAAGGAGGAGGGGTAAAGAGGGGAACGCTTTGCCTGGATGGTTGTCTTGAGTGGGTGGGGTATGGTTGAAATAAAAATAGGAGTAGTGGAGGCAGGTGGAAATTGGGGGCAGGGTAGGGGAGTGGAGTGAGCCCAGAGGGTGAATGGAGTGGGTAGAGCCAAGGAGAGGGAAGAAAGCCACAGAAAAGGTATTTGTCAAGCTGAGAACTAGCTCAGAGGTAAGGAGGCACTGGCATGAGGCACTGTATGTGTGAAATTAGAAGGATGCAGAGGGCTGACAGGGGATAGGACCTGAAAACAGGGCAGTATCAGTTTAGTACAATGTAGTAAGTATTATTAGGGCTAAAACAGGGCAGTGGTAAATTAATAGAACAGTTACAGTACTTTTGGTTTGTATTAAAAGATAGGTAGTGGTTAAACAATGCCACCTGGTGGCCTAACTGAGTAAGTACAATGGTAAGCTACGAGCACCCCGAGGAGAGGGAAGGAGCCTAGGAGAGTAAGGGGTGAGATACAATCCATGGAAGACTGCTACCGAATGCACGCAGGGTTAATATAGAACAGTGGTAGGTATAGGATATATTTTTATTTTACAATAGGGTACATACACATTTAAAGTTAGTTCTTGGGGAGGCAGAGTGGTTACAGAAACACTGCAGGATCCCCTTAGGATGAACTTTTGCAAAAATAACAATAAGAATCACAAACAAAAACAATGCCAGGTAGTACTTACATGCGAGCACACTACTGGGGATTCCGATGAAGCAAGACAGAAAAACTAAGTCAAAAGATGGTGCCTTTCTAGATCAGGTTTTTTGATACCTCTGTAATTAAGCAGGAGTTGGAGAGAGCTATGCAGGTTCAAGGTGGGGGAGGGGGTATACACAAATAATACAAGGTTGTGAGTCAGAAAACTGGACTAGCCCAGCTGCTAAAAAGAAAACAGGAAAACCAAGCTAATTCAATTCCAGGTCAGTGTAGTGCAGTATCTTCCTAATAACTACAAATCTTATGCTTCTAATCTAGTACAGGGTGGTGAAACAGACCACCACTTCTTCAAGGAAAAACAATTGAAGTATGGGCTGCAGGTACATAGGTAAACTTTTTCAAAGAGAAAGTAGTTTTAAGTAATTGACCTAGGAGTACAATAGGAAGAGAAAAATGGGGGGGGGGGGCTGCTAGTAGTGTGGACGCATACAGTGAAAGGAGAAAGAGTCTTCAGTTTACAGGACAGATTAAATACAACTCTAACATACACTAGTGTAGCTGAAAGCACTTTAGTGTTCCAGTGACATAGGATCTCACAGTGCAGAGCAACAAGACAGCATTGGGTTGATTGGAGGTTGGCCAAGACACAGGATGAAACTTTTGCTGAGAGGAACTAGTGTAGCTGCCTTGGATTGACTGGAGGTTGGCCAAGACACAGGATGAAACTTTTGCTGAGGGGAGCTAGTGTAGCTGAAAGCACTATAGTGTTCCACCGATGCAGCGTCTCACAGTGCAGGGCAATGAGACAGCCATGGGTTGATTGGAGGTTGGCCAAGACACAGGATGAAACTTTTGCTGAGGGGAACTAATGTAGCTGAAAGCACATTAGTGTTACACCAATGCAGGGTCTCACAGTGCAGGGCAATGAGACAGCCTTGAGTTGATTGAAGGATGGCCAAGACACAGGATGAAACTTTTGCTGAGGGGAATGCGAGCACACTACTGGGATTCATATGAAGCAAGGCATCCCTCTTATCCTTTACACATACCATTGCCAAGGCACTAGACAATAACAAATTCATATCATGTCTCTTCCTTGATCTTTCCAAAGGCTTTCCAAAGCCATTGATATAGTCTCCCATCCCCTACTGCTATATAAACTTGCAGACCTCAGTCTGTCTTCTTCCTCCCTTGCCTGGTTCTCCACTTACTTATCCTGCAGGCAGCAATCTGTTAAATGTCTCTCTTCTACTTCTCCATTCAAACCTGTCCCAACGAGGGTACCACAAGGTTCTATCCTGGGTCTCCTCCTATTTAATGTCTTTACCAGTGATCTCTATACTTCTTGTAAACAATCCTCCCTCATCCAATATGCAGGCGACTCAACTCTCATCTCCATCTCAGACAATATCTCCAGTCTCCACACTCTTACAAAACATGTCTTCCTATCCACTGAAAATTGGTTGTCCAAGAATCTACTCATTCTCAACCCTAAAAAGACCAAACTCTTATTATTTCTTCCCTGATCTTTCTCTCACTTCAAATCCACCTTTACTATTACTTCCTCTAATAACACTGTTATCCAACCTGAAGCTCACACTAAACTCCTTGGGGTCATCACAGATGATGAACTCAAATTCAACTTGCACATCCTCCAAAGTATAAAAAAGACTCACCAGAAACTTGGATATTGTATCGCAACAAAAAATTTCTAACTACAAATGCCAGACTTTCCCTTGCACAAGCTCTTCTGCTCCCCTCCCTTCTATATGCTGCCCCACTACTCACCAACATCCAAACTACTACTTTAAACAAACTCCAACAAACTTACCACAAGATAGCTAGATTTATCACAAACTCTCCATACAATAGACATCACTGCCTTACCCTAAATACTCTCCACTGGTTAGAGTTCCCCCATCTTCTACTGCTGTCACAACTTCAAATGTTACACTTCATTCTTTACAAACCTTCATCCTGCCCTGCTCTCTCTTCCTTCATCTATATCTACACTCCTCCGCTGACTCTCTGTACCTCTAATCAACAACTACTACAAATCTACCAACCCCAAAAAAATAGCTGGCAAACTCCTATATAAACACTCCGTCGCCTAAGCCTGGAACAAACTCTCAAGAGACATTTTTTCCATCAGTCACCCATCCCACTTTAAAGAAAAACTCACACTTCATCTGCTCAACTCCAAAATATGTCCTTGTCAAGCCCCTACTTAAGCTTCCCACAACCCTATTATATACCTTTTCAGTCCCTCCACATACAGCTAAGTACTCCACTATCATGGATACTTATTGAACTCTACATTCAATACTGTTTGAACTTAACTCTTTTTGTAAATATGTAAATATATGTTTTTAGTTTTAAAAATATTGATATGTATATATCATGCATTTGCATTTCTGCTTTGTCTCTCTAACGTTCTTGTATAACTGATTTTGACCATATTTTTGTCTCAAATGTTTGATTCTCTGTAAACTGCTTGTGTTTTTTTTGGAGCTTTTCTCCTCGGGTCTCCACTGCAAATGGGCCACCAGCCCAGTTGGACCAACCCGGTTACCAAATGTCAATAAATAAATAAATACACATTCCTAAACCTTATTTACAATAAATGTTAAAGGTATATCTGCACATGAAAAAGACCACTACTATACCTAAACACGTAACAGAGAATTGAAATAGTTTTACTTTAAGAAACTTAACTAAAAGACAAAGACATTGTCTGGCTTAAAAAACAATGCAAAGGGATAATTATTTTAAGCTGTGCTGCCTTGATCAAAAGAGGAGTAGTGATATTAATGCTAATATCATGTAAATGGGTATATGTAATAGTTTATAAGGATAATGAAAGGAGATGGATTACATCTACATTTTAGATACTGCATTGTAGAAAGTCATTAGCAGGTTATGATGGACCCAGCATGGATTGCACTTCAGAGTGGGACAACCTTATTCATACACTGAAACAGTTCACAATGCAGGGAAAATATATATCATGATAGGAGGGGATTGTAATGCATTACTAAATCCATAGTAAGGGAAAATGTCTCTAGGCAAAACAGGAGTCCCAGAAAAGCAAAAACAATATTGGACAAAATTTGGTCTCAATGATTTGTGGCACACAGTAACCCTATAGCTCAAGATTATACATGTTTAGCTCTCAACAATGACTACATTTAAAGACAAAAACCTGTTATATTGGTATCAATTACTAGACAATGGGATGTTACAATATGTTGACCACATCATTAATAAGTTTGATTAAAGCAAAAATGTGGTTGACAAAATGAAAATTGTAGAAAATTATTTGAACATAAGATTAATCTAATGCAACCAATAGTTAGAAATTCTTTCCCTACATTCATTGATTTACTAATTGCACCAGAAAATAATTGGAAAGGGATTTCTATCGAAAATATATAAGGTACGAAAGAAATCAATAGTGTGTCACAGGGAAAGCTATTGGGATTATTTTAGACTAGTTAATTATAAATCCCCAAGTGAAGATGATAAAAAAAACTAATACTCCAATCTTCAATACAAACCACATCATAACTAAGGTGGAGGATATTCTCTTGGATGTTCTTACACAGAACCTTTATCATATCACATAAAGTTGAACTGATGTATAATAAAGACATAGGATGCTGGAGGTGTAAACTAAATGTTAAAGTTGACTGGCAGCATATGTTTTACGATTGCATAAAACTTAAAACAGATGGGGATAATATGAAGTCTCTTTTACAGTCTGTTTTAATGATAAATTTATGCTGACCAAATCTCTTACTTTATTTACTACACCTATTCCTACTTGTGTCATGAAAATAAAATACCGACTTTTTTGGAGTATCTTAACATTAGCAAGAAAAGTCATCCTCAGGAACTGGAAGAATCAGACTGCTCCTACTATGAAGGAATTTGTGCACTTGACAACTGAAGTTTGTCATCTTAAAGTTATCATATGCAAGACAAGAACATCTAGACTCAACTCTTCTTATAATATATGGTTGAAATTTAAAAAACTGTCAGATAAACAGACTTTAATAATTAACTAACAACTACACTTATCACATTTCTTTTTCTGTTTAAAAAGCTTTGTTTTATAGTAGACACCATTGTAAATAGTTAATTTAGTCGTTGTCTATTATTGTTCTTTTAGATGTGCATATTTGTTTTATAATATCTCTATTATCATATATTAACGTTTTGTTGTCAAAATTTTCAATAAAAACAATTGAGGAAAAAAAGACTGAATAGCTACTAGTGTGGACATGTGGTGAATCACTCACTTTCTAATATAAACAGCTACTTAGTCCGATTTTTTATATCATTTCAATACTCAGATTATTCTGTGTTTCTTATGAGAATTAATGCTAGTTATATGATTAAACTCACTAATATCTTGACATTTTACCTCTCTGGTTAAAAGCAAAGAATGTATATAAAGGGTCATAATATGGATCACAGAATACTGGTCCAATAAGAAGGAAGGGATCCAAGGTTACATTAGTAATGGACTGGAATTTAAAAATTTAACAAAAAGTTCAGTCAACAAATTACAACTGCAGGGAAGGTCATACAGTCAGATAATTAACAGAGTCTTGAAAGGACGGTGAGGGACATGAAAAATAAATATAAAAAGGTAGCTACCGAGATAAAACAATTTAATGAAATTTAATTATACTTAAATAGCAGTATAAAGTTACTCAAATGAGTAATACTCTAGAGAAATTAGATCACTATAAACTTACCTTTTGGGTGAGAGGTATAAATTCTGCAAAGGTATTGGCTACATGACATCAGCAAAGAGGACACGAAGCTTTCATCCAAATTCTTAAAAAATGATAGGGATATCATGGCTACAGACCCAATAATCATAAATAAAATAATAATGCAAGAGAATAAAGTAATATACAAATGCTTCCAATTTTAGCCTAATAAAATGTAAGTAGGCAAGTAGAGCAGCTAAACCTTCCTTAAATTTCTCAGAAGGAATTTAAGAGTCTTGCAAACTAGTGGACCAAAAATAAATAACCCAAGTCACTAACTATAATGAAAAAATTAGGAATGGATGGTTAATCCCAGATTTTTAAAGGCAATTTGGCCTGCATTTAATAGAAGAAATGCACAAACTTTGCATAGCAGTAGAAATGAGGAGTTCGTTCCCACAAGAAATTACCCTGCATAGTAATCATGCTTCCAAAACCAAGAAGGGATTGACAAAAGTCTGAAAATTATAGGCCTATATCCATGCTGCAGATAAACTTAAAAATCTTCCTTAAAATATTGGCAAAGAGGCTAAACCAGATCCTTCCCAAGATTTATCCCTCAGAATCATCAAGGCTTTATAAAATAAAAGGAGAAATGGTTGTATCTTTTCAGACTTTAAGCATACAGAAATACACCAAAAATAGAGTGGAGGATGAAACTAATTCATTAATCGAATATAGAATATAATATATTGATGCTCATGGAAAAGATGGAGCTCCTGTACTCTCTATAAGCAGATTTCAACACATGTATCATAATGCATCAGCTAGACTGGATACTGACAGCATACTTTCAGAACCAAGTAACTTAAAATGAGCATGACAGTGGTGCCCACTATCATTCATTTTTCCTTCTTACAGCCTTCTCCTTAGACCAATGTCTGGGCACAAAACATACAGACTAGGATCGTCCAATCTCAAGCACGAAGAGAACCCTCCCATGTGTTATGCAGCTGATAGTGCAGTCTGGATCACTAAAACACTTACTTCCCTGAATCTAATTCTTACCTCAGAGAATTTTCACTCATTTCAGGACTACATTTTACTTACACAAAACACAGATCTTCCCACTTGTGATCATAACAGAGTTAATGCTAAGAAAGGAACATAATCTGTCCATCAAAGTATCTGTGAACATACAATACTCAGAAATACACACATCATTAGATACAAGCAGGTTAATAACTGTTTATTAAACCTTTGTTAGAAAATTTAAGACAGGTCATTTCTCAGTGGAAAGGAAAGAAAATCTCACTCTACCCTTTCTCAGTTGTGTGCAATTCAACAAAATAATGATAGTGGCAATATCTACAACTTCACTCAGTCTCAGTGAAGAGGTCTTGAGAACCCCATGCCATAGGCCAAAATGTGCCATCTTTCCAATTTGAAATAAAATACATATATGGAGGACTTATGGATAAAGTGTGCAATTCTAGAATACATATGAAGACTTCATGGGTAATATTTTTGCATGGGCTACTAGTAGATTGGCAATATAAACAGATACTGAACTCACGCTTAAAACCTTCATTACCCTGTATTACACAGTAAACATGCTAAATGTATACAAAGGTGTCAGTGCTTTCAGGAATCATTAAACGAAAGGGAAAAAAACACAAATGCTTGTGTTGCATGTGTGTGAAATACAGGACAGACTGTTTATACATGGTGTGATAATGTGTAAAGGTCAGGAAAATGTGGAGTTAAGTCATAGAATGCCAACAGGAGCTCCTCTCCCAACAACCTAAATGTACACTTTTTGCTGTAGGCATATCTACTTATATAAATCATAGTGCAATAACATAATAATATTGGGAGGAGCAAAGATATATGAGATTACTGTTACTGCATTAAGAATTTGTAACAATGTTTTAATAATTCATTAACAAATAACTGAAATATGACTAGAATGTTAATGCTGAGAAAACTAATGCTTTACTGAGTGGTGAGTGATGTATTCTGAAATAGTTGATATTTAAAAGGATGTTTCAATATAGTTTTGTAAAACAGCAACAACAAAAACTTGATTGAAAGATATGCATGATTAGCACTGCACTGAATCTCATTAAATGTTACAGCAAACCTCTGTGACTTACTGATTTTAACAGCTAGAACAGCTGCTACTGAATGCCTAGCATAGCTGCCTTTAACCATGCAGCAGGGAGAATCAGCTCTGCAATAAAAAACACCATGCTAGGCTATGCTGGTGATGCCCTACAGACGTCGGTGACCATGGTTAATGCAGACATACTGCTGCATCACTTTTCTTGATAGGGGCAAAATGAGGGATTCTATCAGTCACCGTATTACATAACTTCCAAAACAGTGAAGCTGTCTGTGATGCACATTGACCTAAAATACATGCATGGAACTGTAAAACCAGAGCGGTCCCCACACTGCTCAGTTATAAGCTACATAACTGTCTTCTCTGAATCACTTCTGACTTGTCCAGAATACAAGGACACAAGTCATGTAATATGGTTTTGGTAGTGTGTAACTGATTAGAAATACTATCCTTTGAATGACATGTTAATTAAGCAATAATGAGCAGCAAGGTGGGTGCTACAGGGAAATAATGGCCAACACTTGATCTATTAAATATTGTTTTACAGTTTGCTCAATTTATTGTGGAGCTTATCTCCCCAGTTCTCTGCTGAAAAGGCGCAGCTTGTCTACCCAGTCAGACCATCCCAGTAAACAAAACAAATGTAATAAACAAATAAACAAATGATGCTAATGCTATCAGTTATTCCCTCCATTTCTACCATCAAACCATTATTGCAGGCCCACTGCCCTGGTGAGGGTGCTTATCGTAACAATTTTCTTAACACATGTACTGTTAGTCCACTATAATCTTACTAAACAACTGCCATTTATATTCTGCCTTACCTGTTGCAGCATGAAACACAGAAGACTCGATTTACAAATTGTTTAATGTCAACCTCCATATAACAGAAATGAATGCAAGCAGTAATGTTCAGCTTCACTTTTTTATTAACGCGATGCTGTTAAGCAATGTTTCCACCAAGAAAATAATTGGACTAGCCAGAAACTGCTCATGTGATTAGTAGTTTCTAGCCAAATTCTCATGAACCAAATTCATTAATAGGCAATAATTTATGGGGGATATCTCCTTATCCCCAAGGATCAGCAACCCTAGTGTTGAGTATGTTAATGATTACAGTTGCATGGGCTTATACTGGATTATGTTACGCATGAAAAAAAATTAGTTTGTACAATTGATCAAATGCCATTTTGACTGCTTAATATATTAAAATTTGAATTTGAAGCAGTGGTCAATCAATTATGAATTTTCTATCAATACTAGAGTATCTGAAAATGCTTCAGTAAAATACAGCATCAAATAATCTCTTACTATTTCTTTGAAATTCTTGCAAAAGGCATTTAGCTTTTTGTACAGAAATGTAAAGCACTATGCATTGTTTGTTCAAGGTATTTTATACTTCATACTTTCATTTGTTGACTTGAATGTGCAGATAGCATTCAAGGTCTTAGATGTGCATAAAGGTAATTCAAAAAAAAAAAAAAAAAAAAAAGATTAACTTGAAATGTCTATGTCCTCAAACAAACAGACCCATCTTTTCTTTCATGTTGAACAATTCTGAAATGCATTATATAAAAAGATTTAAAAAATGTTTCACTGCTGTATATAGTTGGCCCTTTATAGTCAAGCCAATGTTTAGAACAGAATTCCATTTATGTTTAACACAACAGTGTGATTTAGATAGAATAAGGTGTTCTAAATTCTAGTTTTGAAGGCAATATAACCTCTTACTGTAGCTATGGGAATACAGAAGAGTTAAAGTAAGCCACTTCTAACAATTCATACTTGATGTTGGCTGTTAAGCTCCCTATATTAGAGCTTTTGACAAAATTTTCGGGTGTTTTAGATTGCTATTTCTCTGCTAAAAGGATAGGTTATGCTAAGCCTGTATTATATTTTAAGATGTCAGTTAGGAACTTCGAGACAGTGCTAAAAGTTTTAATATGCGTTTTTTTTTCTTTGAAATGCTCCACTCTCTCTTTGAAGCGTAATTGTGTGGCTTGTCATAAATACTAGGAACAAACTTGGTGTGACTTAATTAAAGTCTTGTTAGTACACTTAAGCTATCTAGCACGTGCACAGACATACATTATAAAGATAGTCACCACATTGATAAGAGAAACCTGTGACCCAAGCTATTGTGATCATTTCACACTGAGCACATAGCATGCGCTTGTTTTGTGCTCTGGGTCTAATACAATTTCTTCCCTGAATAGTTAGACTGTTTTAATGAGAACTGTAGTGGACTCACATGTCAAGTAGCACAATGCCAAGCTGTATTAGCGCATTCATTTTTTTGGTGGTAGTTCGTAAAATATATAGCTTCATGACTATATAATGCAAATTGATCACATTTGCTTATTCCTTCCATTGATGAGATAGTACAACCCCAATAACTGAGTAGTTCTATGATTCAGAAAGATGTAAGGTGTGTAAGATATTAATACTGTGAAATTTAACAGCAACATGATTGCAGAAATGATCAGTAAGATGTACAGTGATTACCTTTCAGTCTTTAGTAATTGTTTCACTTTCTATCATCCTGCTCTTTCTAAACAATAGGGATGATACAGCAAGGTCATCTGAGTGCTCATACTTTTTAAAGAGAAAATTTTAGAAAATATGGGGTAGGAATAAATAATCAGTCTGCAGTCAAGCAGTGATTGTAGGAAACAAACCCAGATTTTAATCATCATTTTAAAAATGTTATCAACAGAGCATAATGTTATATTCTTCATTACACTACCAGTCCTGCATGCCTAGAGCACAGACAGAATCAGGGACAGTGCTTGAATTACTGCTTTAACAGTGACACTGACGGTTATGCCCATCAGGATGTTCCTGTCTGTATTTGATGTTACTTTGTGAGAGACCCTTTACATCAGATTATAAAGATGAAGTATGTCCCTTAGTTACTGTACCATTCAGTAATACCTACAATGCCTGCTGTGAGTAACAAATACAGACCTCCAGCAAGGACTGACAGATGGTGTAGTGGTGTAGAATGTTCTGCATTTGAAATCATCAGTAATTGCAGGGAAATGAAATGGCGCTACTGTATTTCATAGAATGCATAATTAAAAGTAGCCCTAGAGCATATATGTTTTTCTTTTCTTTTTCTTTACTTTTATTTTGTTAATTGGAGTAATATAATGATCCACAGAGGTATAAATTTAAACAGTCATATGTGCAAAAATGTAGTGATTGCAGTGAACATGGAAACAAGACATACACAGGAAAATAAACAGCTAAGAAACAACAGAATATGTTGAAACACATTTATTTGCAGAAAATAAATTATTTGATAGCTATCAAAGATTGGTAAGAATACGTATATCCAGATGCTGGAGAGTTATTAAATTTATATGAATGCAATTGAATAGACATATTTTCTCCATCAGACTGCCGCACTGCAACTTTTTTTGGCAAAGTATTTCATGTCCTTATAGTTGCTAAACAGTGTGTGTGTGTGTGTGTGTGTGTGTGTGTGTGTGTGTGTGTGTGTGTGTGTGTGTGTGTGTGTGTGTGTGTGTGTGTGTGTGTGTGTGTGATTGCCTCTGAGCAGGTGATATGCAGCAGAGTAAAGCTGGAGTTTTTTGAGACTGTCTGCATAGGGCATCTGTTTAGGGCTGATAATCCTCTTTGTGAAGTATTTCTGCAGTCTTTGCAGTTGTTGTAGATGTCTTGTGAGGTACATACCGAAAGGGGCGTTGTACTCTATAATGGGTCTAATAAGTGACGAGTAGAGGGGAACAATGACCTCTTTTTTCCTGGATGAGAAATCTTTTGCGATGAGGTGTGCCACATAGAAGGATTTCCTGACTACTGTGGTGATGTGATTATCAAAGAAGAGACTACTGTCCACCTGTATCCCGAGGTCTCTGATCACACTTTCGGTGATAAGTAGACTACCACCTATGTGGTAGCTCATGGGTAGAGAGTTTTTACCAAAGGGGATGACAATGCACTTTTTGGCATTGAGCTTGATGCCATGGCTTTGACACCAGATGTCTTTCTCAGTCAGGCCCTTTTGTAGGATGTCCACATCGTTAGGAGTTTTGATTATGGCTCCTAGCTTGTCTGTGAACTTCATTAGCCAAAGACCTTCTGTGTTAGCCTGTAATTCAGAAAAGTAGATACCAAACAGGAGAGGACCCAGGACTGAACCCTGTGGTACTCCAGTTGTCACTGGTCTAAAGTCAGATTTGGAGTCTGCTACTTTTACATTGTGGGTTCTGTCAGTGAGCTAGTTGGCAACCCATCTTGTGACATAGGGATTTATACCTAGTTTAGTGAGTTTATCTATAATTCCAGAGTAGTGAATGGTGTCAAAAGCCTTGGTGAGATCTAGGTAGGCTGTGTGAACCACCTTACCCTCGCCTATGGCCTTGATAACTGCTTCAAAGAAGTGTATCATGTTTAGTAGACATGATCTGTCTTTTACAAACCCAAACTGGGTGGGGTCCAGAGTTTGGAGATTACTAATGTCTTTGGTTATAAGTTCCATGATGATACGTTCCATGGCCTTGCAGGCCAGGCTTGTTCGGCTAATGGGGTGGTAGTTCCTGGGGTCCATGGTGGCTCCCCCTTTGTGGAGTGGGATAACCATCACTGTGCACCATTCAGCGGGCACAAAGCCTGAGGTGAGGCTATGATTGAACATGGTGCTTAGGTAGGGTACCAGTTAATTCTGTAGTTCATCTAGAATGCAGCCTGGGATGTTGTCAAGTCCCATAGATGCTGTGTTCTTGGCTTTGGAGAGTGTGGTTTTGACCTGGGCAGCTGTGATTACAGAAACGTTGCATTCTTCAGATATAGAGATGGTCCCTTTAGGAGGGTGAGAAAGAGGTAAAGTTAGCAGTGAACCTATCTGCCAGGATGCTGGCAATGTCAGTTGGCTCTGTATATTTAGTGCCATTGTACTGTAACTCAGAGCAGATCTGAGTGTTGCCATTGAGATTTATGGCATAGCTATAGAATGCTTTGTGGTTATCTTTAGAATGAGTGGCAATTTTATTTTTGTAACTAGCTTTGTTGGAGGATTTTTTGAGGGATCTCAGCTTCTTACTGAGGCTGACCAGGGAGTTCCTCCAATCATGGGATTTTACTCTTTTTTTGCAACAGTTTCTTTCTTCTGTTGTAGAGTTTGTTTATGGCAGGGGGCAACCAGATTGGCTTTTTTTTTTGAGGATAGCATCTTGGTTCTGTTAGGGATAGCACGGTCCATGCACTCATGTAAGTGCTTATAAATTGCATTTATGTAGGATTCAGCAGTTGTACCTCTATTGTCCATCTGCATGGGTGTCATGAAGTTTGACACTTCTGTCTTAAGAAGCATGAAGTTGGCTTTGGAGAAATGTTTTGTGGTGGTTTCCCTAATAGGGAGTTGGGATGGGATGTGGATGTCTAGGGTGATTAGCTTGTGGTCAGATCTGACCAATGAGGAATTGACCTCTGGTGTGGAAAACAGGTCACCCATGTTGATAATGACGAAGTCTAGGATAAGTTGATCCACCCCTGGTGGGGGTCTGGAAAAGTTGATCCAAGGTGTTGGAATTTATGAATTCCGGAAAACGTTGATCAAAAGAGTTGGTACATGAGTAGTTTTCCCAGCTAATGGTGGGGTAGTTGAAATTTCCCATTATGAGGGTGTTGGGTTGTACCCTAATATTTTCCAGTGTATCAAGAAATGAGGAGTAGAAATCTTGGGGCATGGTGGGGGATCTGTAGCAAATTACAATTCAGATTGCGGTCTTGCCCAGAGTTAGTTGCACTTGGATAATCTCGGATGCATTATGCTGAGCAACTAGCCTGGAAGTGTGGATATCCTTAATGAATATGGACACGCCAACACATTTAGTGTTTCGGTCCAGGTTAGGTGGCCGAAAGGTGTGGTATGAATTATCGCCTGGCAATGCAGGGGTGCTCTCTGGAGCCTTGAACCAGGTCTCTGTCACTGCACAGATGCTGATGTTCCCCATTTTAAGGAGTGCCTCGAGTGAATGCATTTTGAGGTTTAGACTTCTAGCATTGAGTAGCATTACTCTCAGATTTTGCTTGCTTCTACCTGTTACAGAGGTGAATTTGTCATTTGAACCTTGCCTAAAAAAGGCACTATAAGGGTGGCAAGAGCCTTAGCCAGTATCCGGAATCCCAAGGGTGACAGGTGCAGGCCATCTCTGGCAAAGAATTATGGTCTGTTGATCATGTCATCCCAAGCAGACAGATACTGGATCCCCTTAGAACGACACCAGAAGCTTAGCCATTTGTTGAAGTCAATCATTTTGTCCTTGTACTGTGGTATCATTCTGGTTGATGGCAGGATGCTACTCAGGGTTAGGGTCATACCTGCTTGGGCTAAAAGATCAGAGAGCTCCGGCATGTTTTTTTTCGTGTAGTCCAAGGAGGTACTTCTCAGGTCATTCACACCAACATGGACAATTACAGAGTCATATTTGTACTTGTTGTGGAGTGACCTGAGTGCGTGCATTGTGGGGTGGATCCTGGCACCTGACAGGCAGCTGACAATAACTTTCTCCTTGTTTATGAGTGGAACATCAGTGTGCCTGACTATAGAGTCACCTATGACTAGAGTGTTGGGTACATTGTTATTCCTTATGGGCAGTGGTTGAGTGGCACACTGAGTTTATGGGCTATGTGTTATTTGGGTTTTGTTGGGGGGAGGTTGCTTGCATTTCTGCTTTGGAAGTCTCTGTTGCTTGAGCAGATTTTTATTGAGACTTCCACAAATGTAGATGTGCGTTTTGTGTTTCTATGTGTTTGTTTTGGTGGTGTTGGTTTTGAGGGACTATGTGATGAGTGTGGTGTGGTGCAAGTGTTTACCTTCTACTCTTTTTTTTTTTTTTTTAAATATTTTTATTCATTTCCAAAAACAAGAAAACATGAATGCAGGTTATTTATGACAATGAAATATTTACAAATTATGTAAAAAGGTAGGCTAAAACCTCTAAACAGATATCAAACATTAAAACCAAAATAAAGTATTTACAAGGGTGTCTATTGTTGACATATAATTGGCTTTCTATACAATTGTTTCCTGATTATAATCTGCTGCAGTCATTATTCTCCAGTATTTCAGTTACTTTTTGCCATGCTACGTATAATGATGTAGTTCTTTCAGTTCTTCCTTTAATAGTGTTCATTTCCAATTGCGATACTGCTGACACCATATTCATGAATTGCTTAAAAGTTGGAGATGCTTTGGATTTCCAGTTTGATGTAATGTTCTTCTTTGCAATAGCTAGGAGAGTCCATAAGATTACATATTTTGTTCTTGGCACACAGTCGGGTACAGGTGCATTAAACAAAATAATAGATTTGGAAATCTGGAATTTATCATTGAATACCATTTGCAGAAAATAATTTATTTTATCCCAATATGGTTTAATCAAATGGCATTCGTAGAACATATGTTGCCAGTCTGCTTTTATTGATAAATCACATCGCCAGCAGCCAATATTTTTCTTAAACATAAGTTCCATTTTATGAGGGGTTACATAAGATCTGTGTATGAATTGCCATGTAAAAGTCTCCAATGTAATGAAAGTGATGTCTGCTTTGGAGAGAGAAGAATTCGTTTTTATCTCTGTCATTTGGCACATGTCCATTAACTGATCTATAATAATTCCATATTTTGTCATTATTATGCATTTTTATTTTTTTGTTTGTTTTATAAATAGATGATAAGTATCCCTTTCCAGTAATGGGTTGATTCGTTAGTAATATTATATGTTCTATAAGGTTAGGAACATTTTGACTTATTGATGGTTGCAGTGTTTCTTGTTTGCTTAATATATACTGTCTTAATTCTTGTACATGTAACCACGAACTATCTTCCATATTTAATTTCTGTTTAATCTGGTCTATTGTCAGAGGTTTTCCAGAGTTTAGCAATTGATGCCAATATATTAATCCCTTTTCTTTAAGCATGTTGACTACTTCCATATTAAATGTTATTATATTACCTTGTGTGTACGCTACTGGATATAAAAGAAATGGCCATGCTTTAATATCAGGATTGCTATTAATAAGATTTTGGAAAATTTTTAATGTATAAGTAAAGTATTTGGAACTTACATTTTTATTGTTATGTATCATCATATATTCCTTCATCAGCCATAGAAAATTGTTTGGTATGTAATCTGTATACTTATTTGCTACTACAAATCCTGATTTTAACCAGATTCTCTCATGAACTAGCTTCCATTTTGATGTATATTTTGTATTTAGCCATAATGATATTGTTTTAATAATGGATGAATGCAAATATATTTCTATGTCTGGTAAACCTATGCCACCTATATCCCAATCATCTAGATGATACTTCATAGCTATCCTTGTTTTTTTTGGATACCATAGGAATCTTACCATTAAATAATTTAATTGTTTTCGGTGCGATTTAGCTGGTGGCAAAGAACAAGCTTGTATGGCATAAAGAATTTTTGGAAATATGATCATTTTAATTATATAAAGCCTTTCTTCCATTGAAAAGAAGAATTTATTCCATCTTTGTATTAGATTTTTTAATATTATTTAAGGTCTCTTTATAATTTGTTTCAATTGTAGTATCTAGGTTGTTAGTTATTATAATTCCCAAGTATTTAATTATATTATCGGTAGAGATATATTTATGGTATTATTTATTTAGATCTTTTTTATTAGTATTGATAAGCAATACATTTGTTTTGTTCTCATTAAATTTAAGACTTGAAAAGTTTTGAAAGTTTTGAATTGAGTCCCATAATGCTTTTAAACTGCTATTATTATTTTTTAAGGTAATTAAAATATCATCAGCAAAAAGTTGAATTTTAAGCTCTAGGTCTAGTTGTATTCCTTCAATATTTTTATCCATACGTATATTATTTGCTAAGGGTTCAATGACTAGCGCAAACAATAAAGGAGAAAGAGGGCAGCCTTGTTTTGTGCCCTTAGTTATTTTAATAGATTTAGACAGACAAGATCCCAGTTTTATATAAGCCAATGATTTTTCATATGATTTTATTAACAAAGTGAAGTTGTTTGAGAAGCCATATTCTTCTAAAACTAACCACAGATAATCCCAGTTCACTGAATCAAATGCGCTATTTATGTCTAAGCTAATAACATTCATTTTGTTTTTGTGACATTTATATAATCAATTAAGGAAAGAATTATTTTAATGTTGTCATAAGTGTTCCTATCTTTTATAAAACCTGTTTGATCCTCCTCTATCAAAAGTGGTAGTAATTGTTTTATTCAAGCAGCATGTATTGCCATAAAAATTTTATAATCTATATTAAGAAGTGAAATGGGTCTGTATGATGAACATTCACTGGGATCTTTATTTTGTTTCAGAATTGGTGATATTAATGTGTACTTCCAAGAAGGAGGAATGTATTTACCATTTTTAACTGATGTAAAGACATTCAATAACAACAGCAAAGCCTCATTTGAAAGTAATTTAAACATTTCTGGGATGATATTATCTATACCCGGAGCTTTGTTTAATTTTAGCTTATTTACTTCAGCTTTAAGTTCTGTCATTGTTATTTGTTTATCTATTAGTTGTACCTGCTCCTCTAATAACCTAACTTTAACATTGTTTTTGAGAAAAGCTTTCAATGCTGAATGTGTTTCTGTTTTCTCATTCTGATTATTAAGTTTATGAAAAAATAGCCTAAAAGCTTCTAGTATTCCTTCTAAATCAGATACTTTCTTTTTGGTTTCTATATTATGTATTTCCTTGATTTGATTTGTTTTAATAATCTTTTAGTCCTATTTGCTATTCTTCGTTGGTTTTTAGGGTTCATTGAATAGTAACATAGTTTAATTTTTTCTAAGTTGATCATTGTTTTGTGGTGTAGCGTCTCTGAGTATTTTTTATTAGTATCTTCTAGTTCTTTTATTAAGTTGGTGTTTCCATTTTGAATATCAAGCTTTAAATTATCTACTTTTGACTGTAATTCCATTAATTCCTTATTCCACTGTTTTTGTTTATTTTTATACCATCCCACCATTCTTCCATATAGGTATTCTTTCAATGCATCCCATATATATATTTCAGATACATCTTTTGTAAGATTGATATCTAGGAATGTTTGTGTCTCTTTAATATAAAATTCCTTAAAATCTTTGAGATTTGTTATGTAAGATGGTATTCTTGTTACTGATATCGTTCTCTTGAAACATAAGTCTATCTCAAACGTTATGGTGTTATGGTCCGAAAATGGACATAAAATTGCCATGACTTTATTTAATTTAGAGGTTAAATCCTTTGTTATGTACACTCTATCTATTCTAGAGTATGTACTATGTCTATGGGAAAAATGTGTAAAGAATAGTGAATCTGGGATAGCATACTGATTTATGTCAACTTTATTAAAAGTTTCAACAAACTCAGATAACAACTTTGTTAAAGGTGATCTCTTACGTGTAGTTTTAGTATTTGTGTCACTTTCTTTTATAATGCAATTGAAATCTCCAGCTATGATTAAATTGCCTTTGGTATATTGTACAATGTCTTCAAAGTGTTGTTTGGCCACTCTAACACCTAGTCCTGGTATCCAATAAATATTCACTAATGTATATATCATTTCATTAATAGATATTGTCACTAGACAAAACATTCCTGAGTTGTCATGGAACGTGTTTATGATTTTAGGCATTAAAGTAGTGTTTTTCCACAAAATTGCTACTCCCCTTTGCTTCTGATTATAGGCGGAACTTACTAGAATTGTATAATTTTTATTGTTTATTTTATTTATGTCTTCCTGTGTAAGGTGTGTTTCCTGTAAAAATACTAGTTGCACTTCACATAGCTTTAAATATCTATAAAGATTTCCCCTTTTGCAGCTATTATTTAAACCATTTACATTAAGAGATATACATTTTGCAATTGGATTTATATTAGCTTTGCTTTAATCCATATTCATATACTCGTAACAATGTGTAGATGTGTGTACATGAAGAGAATGACTTGTTCTTTCTTCTTCCAACAGTATTACAATAGATTATAGACACCCAATAAAAATAAATTACAAGATCATAACTGAAACAATATAAGATAAACAACCACCAAACCCCTCCATGAGAAAAAACATCTCATCCTTGAATGATCTAATCATTCAAGTGATCTCTCTAAGTCTGCATTTCAGCATCCTCCCCCGGCCCTGCCATATGGTAGTTTAAAATGAAAAGCATCTTATATATCTTTTAAGTATACATGTATCTGTCTTAACAGATTACTTAAATACAGTCTTTATCTATTTTTAATATTTTATAAAACACTAAGGCAACACAACTATACATAGATTTAATACTTAACTATTTGGTTTTGTTTAAATTGTAAAGGAAAATCTTTTATTTTAATATATCTTTTGTGTAGCAATAATGGTTATGCATCTTAAAAATAATATGCTTGCTGTCTATCTCCCTTGTAGTGTGAGTGGCATTCATAGGTATCAAATTTATTGTAATGGTCTACCTATATATACATATATATACATATACATACATACACATACACACACACACACACATATATATATATATATATATATATATATATATATATATATATATATATATATATATACACATACATACATACATACATACACACATATATGCATACATACATAAAAAAAAAATGTTAAGCATTATATGCATCAGTTAACCATGCCACAAGTTGATTAAATCAGAAAGTATCCATAACAATGAATATAATGTTACATTTGTATTGTCATTTATCAGTAATCTTATAGTTTTCTTTTAATTCAAAAATTCATATTTTAGTGGTATGAATGCTACTAATTTGTTTTTGGCATTGGTATTATATAGTTTAAGACTATATTTCTTAGCAATTCCTATATATTTATTAGTGCCACTGGCATATTTCATTGCTAGTGTACCACATATGTCATATGTCAAATAGCAACTCATACTCCTTATGATATTACAGGATTTATCTGCAGCGTTATAACTGTAAGGTTGGAAAATATGAAAAGCAAAATAGGCTTTAAATATGCTATAACACAATCGTTTGGTACTTATTACTGTCAACTCTTCTACATACACAGGAAAAGATAACCTTATATGACCATCAACCATTTTCCTTCATTTTTCTCTTCATCCTTCTATTCTCCATTTTTAATAAATATTTGTTTCTATTGTGGCTTCTTTGAATTTAGTGAGGGTACTCCATATCATATTATAGATAATATACAACGTTCAAACAGAGAACATGCCCAATATAGAGACATATTCTCAACTCAAGTGGTCCACACCGTATATTTATAACACTGCAGTCAGAAATATACTAATGAATATGCAATAACTAACAGCTTTGCAGCATGTGTGTGTCTCTAACAAGTACATACCTATAGGATATTAAAAAGAATAGATAGCACACTCTTGTTTCATAATTAACAAATGCACACAGCCTGGTATTTACTTTCATAGACAGAAATTAGACCTGTTACTTATATGCATATCAGGTACCAACAGCAATATGTTAGTAAATGCCTATGCTATTCAAATCATATTTTAATGCTGATTGATATGAGATGTAGCTGACAATGGCTTTAGCGTTTGTGATGTTATATAATATATATTCAGTATTATAAGTAAAAGTATGTTGCATGTCTATTTGCAATCTAAGGTTCAAGGCTGATCAATTTAGACATACAAGACAATCTCTTTAGCCTTGGTTATATAATGGGAGTTACTGTGTCTCTACACAACCATTCATTTTCAGTGAGGATGTTCAATATTAATATAACTTGCCTTTAATAAAAGCATACTTATAATTCAGCAGTTCTTTCCTATATATATATATATATATATATATATATATATATATATATATATATATATATATATATATAAATGTCATAAGCAAGACTGAGATTTTTTCTTGCTCATTACTGCTTAATGATTGTGCTACTTGAACAAATTAATATTTACAGAGTATCTTGATAATTAAACAGCAACTCCTTTTTACCCTTAAAATGCCTAATAACACATAGCTACATTCATGAACCTCAATTGACTTACTATCCTTAAGGTTGAGTACATTAGCTGCAGTGTGTTTACAAATATGTTATATAGTTCCAGTCAAGGACTTAAATATATTAAATTTTTATAAAATTAAGTTAAATTATAGTAATTTACATGAGTGATCTTATCAGAAAAGATTATAGTAAAGTCTGTATATGTTAACTATTCATACAGTTTCTTCCAAGTGATATACGTCTTTTTAAGCTTTGTGTGCTGTTTATGTGTACAATTCAAAATGAATAACAAATATTACAATATAATAAAATGTCATGTATATGTTGATACCTTCTAAATTCATTAGGTACCTCAGTGTACTTTTAATATTTGTTAAAACTGTAAAAGCACTTTGCCATCTCATAAATAGTGTGCTGGTTACTTTAAGTAGCTTAGGAGCTGACACCACAACCATACTGTCTTGTTTTAGTGCTGACATCACTCATGACTGTTTATTTTCATTTTGTGCTGTTAGAAGGTTTAACACACTATAATGGATTCTAACTGAAGAACCTTCATTCGGGGGTGGTAAAATAAGAGTTCCCAGCTCGCGACCATGGCGGGAAGACAAAAACAAAGTAAGTGAAGTTTTTAGGGCTTTTTTTAAACTGAACACCAGCTCATTAAACTTATATTAGTTTTCTTAACATTAAGGGCAGATATACAAGCCAAACAGTTGTTTGTTAGTCAAAAAGGCACTTTTAGCATCAAAGAATAGATAATTACTTTTCAAGGCACTTTTTGACAGTTATTACTATCAGTTTTTATATATTATTATGTGTATTAAATACATCAATTTAGATATTTCATGCAGCTTAGTGTAAATAATATAAAAAGGAATCATGCTCATTTAAACACACCACATTAATATGTCAGTGTAAATACATCATATTCTATACTAGCAGTAAAAGGCAGGTAATTTATAAATGAACTATCTAAACATCATTTAGAGTTAGAAAAATCATGACTGTAAGTTTTTACACTGTAATAGAGAAAGATATGTTACCTTGCTTTCTTTAAGGTTGTTTCCTTTAGTTATAAAATGTCCTGCTTATCTTGTGTTTATATTGTTTCAAAGACTGACACATGTGTAAAGCATGAATGCTTTCAAAGAACTTTTTTGCCTTACAGAGCAAATAGAAGACAATAATGTTTGTGTTTTTCATATGTCTTTTATCGTTTCTTCTTCTTCTTGTCAGCAGTGCTCCATTCATTTTTTTCTAAGAGACGCTTAACCCCAAATTGGGAGAAATCCATTTCTTCCACATTATCCAAGGTTTTATTAGCTGAAAGATAAGAAACTGTTGCTTGCAGAGTGTCAAAAGTTTTAGGACCTTCAGTAAAAAATATTTTTATTCTTGCAGGGAACAGCAAGTGGACTGTAATTTGTCTTTTTTTCAATTCCTTTATCAGAGGGAGACATTCTTTTCTTGCAGTTATAACTCCAGCAGAATAATCATTATCAAATCTGATTATGTTGTCTTTGTATTTAACTGGAGAAGTTGACCATGCTGTTTTTAAAATAAGTTCCTTGTCCTGTAATGAAAAAAACTTTACTATTATTGATCTCGGGTGATTTTTTGATTTGATGGTTGATGAAGCAGCTCTTAAGGATCTGTGGGCTCTTTCAATTCCATAAGAAAGAGCTTCAGGCAATTTTAAAACTTCTGGTAACCAGGTAGTAAGGAAAGTCACCATGTTATCTCCCTCTGTTTTCTCTGATAGCCCATAGATGCGAAGGTTATTTCGTCTGGACCTGTTCTCTAGATCTTCTATTTTATTTTGTAATGAAGCATTTTGTTGTGATAAAAAATGTAGCTGAAGATCTTGTTCTGAGAGTCTGCCCTCAGTATCATTTAAGGATCTCTCTATGTCAGCTATTTGAGACTTCTGTTGCATCATTATTTCTTGTAGTTGCTGTATTTGTTTTGTAGATCTCTCCTCAAAAGTGTCCAGTTTGGTATTAATTTTGCCAAATTTCACTGACAAGTCTTGTATAGCATTTAATAAAGACTGTATCTCCATTTTCATCGTCTGTTCCTGTGTGGTATGCTTAGAAAAGCTCATTTTCAGTAGATTCAGATACCTTCCTTCTTGTTTTTGACAGGAAAAATAATGTTTAAAGCCAAATTTTTTGCACTGTAGACTTCTAGTGATATAAGTAGAAGTAATTCAACAAAATAGGTTTGTCTACAATATCTAGTTTTTAAAAATTCCTGTCAGAAATATCATTTGAGTGCAGAGCTGAGAAAAGATGCTGCCAACCAGTCTACATCCTAGTCACGCCCCCCACCTTCTACTTTTGACTGTCTAGTCCAGTCTTGGGTGAAGAGAGCTTTGCTTCCACTTTGGCTATATAAGTGCATCTCTCACAGGTTGTATTGTTGGGTGGTAGGAGGAGAGGGTTGTCTGTGTACATGAGGCAATTGCTGCATTGCCCCAAGATGCCCAGATTCATCAGGTAGACAGGAGAAAACACCGGGAGCTGACCCTTTGACATGCCTGGATAGGTGCTTATTTATTATGTACTAAAGATTGTTTTACTCTAGACAAGTGAGGAAAGTTGAGTGCTGTAGTAATTTGTAGCTTATTTAGTGCTTACAATGAGTTCTGAACAAGTGCTGAGCTCAGACAGATTTCAGTGCTAAAACTAAAAAAACTGACTATTTTTAAGGGAAAATTTAAAGAGCAGACTTTATGGCACCGGGAATAGTTTAACCGTACCCAAGCAACGATGCATAAAGTGCATTATAAGATTAGACCGCAAAAATAGGAAGGGTGGCGGAGTAGCTATCCTTTTCAAAAATGGCCTACAAGTTACCTCTTTAGACTATACACCACCTCTAGAGAATAATGCAGAAATCCTTATTTCCAAATTTCAGCTTAATTCTTGTAAATCCATATACATCATCTGTATCTACTTACCACCTGGTAATAATACCAATATACTCGAGGATATCCGCAGCTCCCTGTCATCATCCTCCCACAAGAAACTATAATCCTTGGTGATATCAATATTGACTGGAAGTGTATCAGTACTGAACTTCCTACTTCACATATTAACCTCCATGGCTTTTCACAAATCATTACCTACCCAACCAGAATTAACAAACCAAACAAAAAAGAAAGCACCTTGGATTGGATTCTCATAAATAAACACCATCAGACTTATAAAGTAGGAATCTTCCCAGACGATATAAGTGACCACTCATTAACCTTTGTAGTCAGGCAAAAGATCAATATTGCCTTCACAGCCACATATAGGTGAATACGGTCCAACAAAGACTTTAACCCTGAACTATTCCATAATGAACTTAGGGCATGTGATTGGTCTACCTTAAGAAGTCTCCCTCTTGAAGAGGCAGTAAAATACTTTACCACTAAATACTTAGCCATCCTAGACCAGCATGCACCAAAATGCTCCATAAGAATTAGGTCAAAACCTGCCCCTTGGCTGTCTAAAGACACCAGACAGAAAATCTTACTCAGAAACAAAGCTTGGACCAGGTGGAGAACTACCAAAAATACTTTAGATCAACTAACATTTAGACAGATGAGAAATGAGACAAAAAAAAGCTATACTCTAAGATAAAAAAACATTAATTATCAAATGCAGCAGCCACACCATAATAATCCACAAAAGTTTTGGGCAAGCATTAATAGACTCCTACACCCACTTCAGACTAGTACACCAACTCCACTAGGTAGTAACCATGAAAACCATAAGCAAACTGCTAATGCCTTCAATACATTCTTCGCAGAAGCTGTACAATCTCTAGCAAACCAACTATCATCTGACAGCTCAAGCCTACCTACCTCGATTACTAGCTCTCTCCCTACATTTGAACTGAACCCATCCCAACAGACTTCATTTACAAGCTCATCCTAAAACTAAAAGCTTGTACTCTATCAGCTGACCAGCTACCTGCAGAATACCTGCAGAAAGTAGCTACAGCTGTAGCCTATCCAATATCCATCCTCATAAACATAACTATAAATGAGGGAACAATTCCAGCAATCTGGAAAATCTCTCACATTATCCCCCTACACAAAGGTGGGAACTCTAACAAACATTCTGATTATTGTCCTATAGCACTACTATCCCCCTTAGCAAAAATAATGGAAAAATGCATTCATAAACAACTACTCGACCATCTAATTCAAACCAACATACTAGCTGAGTGCCAACATGGCTTTAGGCCATTCCATAGTACCTCTACTGGTCTCCTATCCTTCTCCAACTCCATTAACAATAACAGAAATAACAACATCCTCTCTTCAGCACTCTTTATTAATCTTTCCAAAGCTTTTGACATGGTAAACCACCAGCTACTTAAAATTATTCTTAAATCTCTTTCTCTTGATGCACAGGCTGTAAAATGGTTCAGTTCCTACCTTATTAATAGGCAGCAAGCTGTGCTCTGGGAGAATAATCTATCTTTCCACTTACCAGTCACCTTAGGTGCCCCTCAGGGCTCCATTTTAGGCCCTCTCCTATTCTCAATTTTCATCAATGATCTTCACTTAATTATATGCACGGCCGGCCTTAGGCATAGGTGAACTAGGCGACCGCCTAGGGCGCCGTACAGGCCGGCCTTGTAAAGGGCGCAATTTTGGCTTATTTATTTGTTTATTCTAATTAGTTTAATTAGTGCATTCTTTCTTCCCAGTGCCTGCAGCAGGTGGCGGGAAGAAAGAATGCACTAACTAAACCAATTAAAAAAAATACAAGGGCGTCGGAACCATGGGGGGGGGGTGAGCGCCCTCCCACTTTTACAGCTGCAGCAGGTCGATTGCCCTGTTTCTTTCACCTCTCTGTATGTGCAGATTCCAGGTATGTTAAGTTGTTCCATACGGAGTGGAATTGCTTTAGGTAAAGTAAATGTTTAATGCAGCTAGTTTAATGTTGAACACTTAGGAAGGGTGTGGATTTGTAGTGTACACCCATTGCTGTTATGACAGCATTGTATGATGAAAAGGTTGAAGTAGATAGTTTCCGATGGCGAATTGAAAATGCAGTTTTGTTGCAGCGGTTGTAATTGACTGAGGCACCGATTTTGCGTTTAAATGCATTATGAACTTTCTACCGCTCCATCTCTGTTGTAGCACATGTTTTATGGCAATGTTTCCCTTAGGAGAAGTGGTTTACAGCTGTTTGTCTTCTGTCAGATAGGTCAGGAGAGCAGATGTGTCATAAAATATACTGTTCAAAGGTGCTGTCCTGCCTTGCTATTTATCGGATCTGTCTGTGATTTCATGCGTATAAACGTTTATTTTTTTCGTAGTTATGTGATTATACCACTTTTCCCGAATTTTTGGCCTTGAAGTACTAATGAACACTTTTGTCTCAGTGTTGCCAAGTTCCGCTTTTATCTTGTGCTGGTGTCAGTAGGCATACCCCTTGCATTCTTGCAGTCCGTCGTATACAGAATATTTTAATGGGTCTAGTTTTGCCAAGTTCATATGCATCAGATATTCTTATTTCAAGGACATAAATGACATCCACATGATTTGGAGAAACTGCATGAGTTATTCATGTTTGTTACCCTATATAGTTTTACATCTTTAGGGCAATACTCTTTAATTTAAAATAGTTTGTTGATGTTGCAGGAGTTTGCACACAGACGTTTTGGTTTTGTGAAGAATTACAAATGCTATGTTGCAATTGTTGTACATTACTAAAAATGCCGCAATGTCATGTTTGCAATATACATGCTAAATTTATAAAAGTAATATTTTGTAATACAGTTTTCATGTATGTTTCTCTTGATATGCTGCAAAGCACTTCAATTGAAATGCCAGAGAGGAATCAAGTATGTGGTAATTATGCAAACTGTGTTTGTAATTCAAAAAGTATCAGGTTTGATGTGTGTACAGGTGTGCAGTATGTAGGAACTGTGAAACTGTCCCACCACTTATGAGTGATGTTTGACCCTGATCTGGAAATTACAGGACCAGTATTGTTAAAGATGGAAAACTTAGTTTTTTTTCTATCCTAAACACAAGATTTGATGTCCTAAAAGGAGTGAAAGTTGGGAATGTTTGTTTAGCCTGTTGAGTCTGCTGTCAACAAAAAAAGTATATCTTGGAAAGTTTACCCCTATGACGTTTCTGCAGTTTTGATGGGGGAGTGTTTATCCTTTTCATGACTCCCTGTCTGAGGACTCCATGTCACACTATTCTGAAAAATAAGATCTAACTTCGAAGAAAAGGTAGGTCTGGCTAAGGGGCATCTGTAGTTGTACCACAGTTGCATGCCACATTGTAAATCTTTAATGTGGGTTTAAGCATGAGGGGGGACTTCAGAAGGCCATACAACATAAAGAAGAAAGTCGGTCAGAAATGGTATGCTAACACAAATCTTGTTATTCTAAAAACTTTGTAAGAGTCTGATGAAGTCTTATTTAAGACAAAATCATTTACTGGATGAATTATTTGCTTGAGTTAAACTTTGAAACAATCGTTTTAGATTTGTAACTTTCTAAGTTTATAGGTTTGTAGATTCATAGATAAGTACTAGGGTAACTGCCCTTGTGGGACATTTTAAGACTAGTTAATCACCCCATGTGAGAATCAATCCCTGCACTTTCTGTTTGTAAGGCAAATGCCTTAACCATTATGCAAATCTCCCACCCAGAGCAAGCTTTAAAATCTGTCTCTTGGCCTTTGTCACCGTAGGGATGTGGTTGTCAGGTGGGTGCAGGGGTCATGAAGAGCAAGTTTTTGAATTTGCCGTTGTTTGTTTAAATGGGTCTATATTACCACATTGAAAAAGCCGTTAATCGAATGGCTTTATAACCGAAAATGTGGTCAATAGAGCTTGCTTTTGTGGGGGGCTGCACCCCCAACCCAACCCCCACTAATTATATATACCAACTCTGAGATTTCACTATAGTGAGGAAAGGGGAATTTTTCTGATCTTCACTGTACAGCGATCTGACAATACACAGTTCTTTTATCAGCTTTTTCAGATGTTCATCATGCATACAGCTGCAGTCATCACACTTGGGTTATCCTGCCGTCAGGCGGGTCCTCGGTCGGCCAAATTCCAAAGTCTAGGTCCGGCGTCGGTTGTCGTCACTTCTTCCCTGACGTCAGTGTGGCAGGGGTATAAAAGAGGCAGCCAACACCATTTTCTTCAGTTTTTCTTGCCCCAGATGTCAGGTGCCCCCAGAAAGGAAGGCAAAACATGATGTTATGCAAACATACATAAGTAGATACATCAAAACAGTAGTTTCAAGCAAGTACACCATAAAGTGATACCCCAAATAGGTTGTATGTTAAAGGTGTTTGTCATAAGCCCTGTCCTAAGACGGGATGGAGGGAGGGTAACCTGGACTGCAGCTGTATGCGCACTCGAACATCTACATTTATGGTAGGTACAAAACTGTACTATGTTCATCATGCATACAGCTGCAGTCATCACACTTGGGTAGAATCCCAAAGCTAAGTAAGGGTGGCTGGTACTAAGCGGAATTAGGAGGGGCTAGACTGCCCTGCAGGACTGCTGTGGCAAAGCCCGCTCTAGATTTTGAGTATAGTGGAAGGTGGTAGTGCTTGGAGAAAGTGTGCACTGAACTCCAAGTAGCTGCTTCCAAAATGTCCTTGGTAGGGACCCCCCTGAGGAAAGCTGCTGAGGTAGCTGTAGCCCTGGTGGAGTGGGATCTGATGTATACAGGCACTGATTTTCCATGAAATGAATAACAAAAGTGTATGCAGTGGGCTATCCATTTTGAAATAGTCTGTTTGGAAATAGCCTTTCCTTGAGCACCTGTAGCATAGGACACAAAGAGCTGCTCAGATTTTCTGAATGTCTTTGTTCTGTCCAAGTAATAACAAAGTTGCCTGTGAATGTCCAAGGAATGTAGTAGCCTCTCTCCTTTGTTATGTGGATTTGGATAAAAGGTAGGTAAATGAATAGTCTGATTCAAAGCCACACTGGATACTACCTTTGGCATGAAGGTAGGGTTGGTTCGTAAGGAAACCCTGTCCTGATGGAAAATGATGAATGGTTGCACAGCCATGAGGGCCAGTAGCTCCAAAACCCTGCATGCTGAGGTAATAGCCAGAAGGAAGGCTGTTTTCCATGACAAGTATTGTAGCTCTGCTGAAGAAGCCGGCTCAAAAGGAGGCAGTGTCAGCTTCTCCAATACGAAGTTGAGGTCCCAAGCTGGAGCTGGTGGTTTCCATGGGGGTTTTATATTTTTTGCCCCTCTGAGGAACTGCCTTAATAGAAGATGTAGCAGCTGTATGCGCACTTGAACATCTACATTTATGGTAGGTACAAAACTGTACTTTATAAAGTCGTTTGATTAATGGCTTTTTCAATGTGGTAATATAGACCATTTAAATCACTGTTTGTCTTGGGACTTATCCCATCAGGCCTCTTGCATTACTAATAGAAAACCATTAAAGTAATGGCTGCTAGAAGCAGACATGAGTAGAAAGTGGCTTCTGTAATTAAAAGTATTTTTTATAATGATTTTGCTTGAGAGGCATCTCACGGGCCTTGCTTAAGTAGTGTTGGGTAAAACAACTAGTAAGGCAGTAAGGAGAAGAAGGGAGAGCAGCTGTGTACCACATTTAAGGGCAGACAGCAGCAGAATCAGTAGAAGACATGAGGTAGAACCAGTCCAGGAAGAAAGTGTAGGATCATACAAGGCTGTTACTAGTCTGAAAGATATCAAAGGCTCATTTTATCATCATTGTAATGAAAGAAGTTTTGTGTTGCATTTTTATTACTTTTAGTTTTACAGCAAGTAAAGGGGGTTGAGATTTTTGTGTGTGTGTGGTGTTGTATGATGTAGTTTGTCAAATATGTAACCCAAATAATCAGACTGCAGGAAAAAAAACAGATCTTCAGGATCTGTTCTGGAACAAGCAGGTATGTGCAATTCACGTGGTTTGTGAGCGTATGCATGTGTACATAATTGGTCTGACTATATGCACAAGTGAATGAGAGAGGGTGAGAGAAACCAGATTGATGTGTGCCTTAACTTTCCACCATCCGTGAGTTTGCATCTATTTCTCATAAAATGTAAGGTTTTCTGACATATCTTTGTAGGCTGCAGTTGCTAAATGACAGACAATTGATGTCCTTCAGAAAATGCACATTAATGTTAATGTTAAATCTATGATTATTATTACAACCTTTTCAGTGTTTAAGAGGATTAGTTAAAATTTCCATAGTAATGGATTTGTCCACTTATTCTTGAGCTAGAAGATTGTGTGCATGGGTGTGTGCGTCGTTGGTCAGGGGAGACTGCATATGTATGTATGTGTGAGAGACAAGGAAGAGATTGGTGAGTGGCTTGATTCTCAACTGTCCAAGTTCACAAAATATACATGATCTTATCTCAGGTTTTTGGTTTATGCCTTGTATAACTTTTGATGTGAGTTTTCCTGCTGTTTCAAGTGAGTTTTGCCATTGTTTCAATGAAAGTGAGTTTTGCCATTTCAATGAATATGAGTTTCAAGGGCAGACAAGTTTACTGCTCATGCTAAGTCTGTTTTCATTGTGAGAGTGTATTGTTTGTTTAGCAAATGGCTATCGGTGTTTGTGCTATTTCAATATCTGTAATCTTTGTAGAAGCACATAATAAAATATATGCATAGTAACTGGTGAGATAATCAAGTAATGGAATACTGGAATGTCAGAGGAGGGGGCTGCTGCTTGGGTTTGCTGCAGGAGGGGCTGCTCTGGGGTGGCGGCCTATTACCCTTCCTAGAACCCTATTTGACCATGATCTAGCTCTCGTATTTCAAGTAGAAAATACATATGCAAATGTAGCTGCAGTTTAACTACATTACAAGGTATCTTTTTCTTCCTATGCATTTAAATAATTTAAGGAAATGACTGCAGTGGCTTTCTTGGGGAATGACGCAGTGGGTGTGGCTCAAATAGGGGTGTTTCATGAGTGTGGTGAGGGTGGAGCTTAAGGAGCTCCGGAGCACTACTTCGCCTAGGGCGCTATTTCAGCTAAGGCCGGCCCTGATTATATGCTCAGCCAACTCTTCATCTGAACTGCAATCCATAACTCAAAAAGTGTTTAACTTAGTAGAAACATGGTTTCTTCAATGTTGCTTCCTCTTGAATCAAAAAAAAAAAAAAAAACAAAGCTCCTTATATTTACTCCTACCTGTAAGTCCACCCCAGTAGATTTCTCAGTCACATCTAACAATGGTACAATCATATCACCTGATTTAACAACCAAACTCCTAGGAGTTACAATTGACAACAACCTCAACTTTGATACTCATATTAGCAACACAGTAAAAACAGTCAACAAAAAATGGGCTCCCTCTATAGGATCAAACCCTTCCTTACTCCATTAGCTAGATCTACTATTGCCTACTCCCATCTAATCTCAACACTTCTCTATGCCTCTCCTATTTATACTAATCTGTCTAAAAATAATCTTCAGAAACTGGCTAAATCATACAATAATATTGCCATATTTGCCACTGGAAAACCCTTCAGAACCCACCACTGTCAGACTCTAAAACAACTAGGTTGGCTGGAACTTCAGAATCAGCTTAATTTTAACCAACTTACAATTGCCCATAAGACCCTTTACCATCCTCATAATACTCCAATACTATCCAGCCTGATCACTTATGCTCTTCAAATAAACTACTAGTTTGCATAAGTAAATCCAAAAACATGGCAGGTGACTCTCTCTCTTCTCAAACACAGTTGGGAAAAACTGGAACCTTCTACCTAGTGAACTTACATCACTATCCTCCCTAACACTTTTCAAACAAAAACTTAAAATTCACCTTAAAACACGCTGGCTATGCCCATGTTGTAACCCTGACTAAATTTTGACTGATTTTTATTAACACTTTTACTTCTACTACCTTTCTTTGACTAAGTTTCTTTTTCCTTATTACCAGTGAAATCAGGAACTGTAAATTAGTAAAATGAAAAAAAGGTTTCCACCACAGCAAAAAGTTCACTGAGAAATTCTGTTAAAATGTAGGCTTTAATAAAATGAAGAAATAAAAAGCACAAATTGTGCTGTTCAAGTTGCAGGTCAAACAGGATAAGCGCTTTCAGTTAAAAAACCTTCTTCAGATCCTAGTGTGTAGACCTGACTTACTGCTGTTAAATAAAGATCCTTAATTGCTCAACCAATCACATACAGCAATCAGATGCACGCCTTCCTTAAGCCTCCATTTCATTTCTTAATTAGGCTTCTCTCTTTCAAAATAGGTTTAATAGGAACTACTCTGTTGAGCCCTGGAAATAAATTAGCTCTGAGGTTCATGATCCATTTGCTTTCTTCCTTTTCAGTTTTGTTGACAATGTCTCCTCCACGGAGGTTAGTAGTCACAGTTGAGATAACCATAAAGCTAAATGAATGCCCTGGATTTTCAGACACAATACCTTGTGTTCCTTTTGGTGCAGTACCATTCATCAGGGACGCTGACTTCTTCATACGTTTGTGCTTCTACTTTTTGGTCAGCATTTCCAGCACACCATGGAGCCTACTACCGGTTCGGATCCAGAGCCGAGGGACACCTCTTCATTGTGGGATGGTCTTATACATCTTCACAGCAACCCTTTATTGTCTCTGGACCTTACAGGAGAAGCTGGGCATACCAGTCTCAACATGAACGGTGAGAATCTCACAGATTTTTTTCCTCTGTTAAAGACCTTAGAAGATAATCTATACCAACTGCAGAGGTATGCCTGGCAAAGGCTACATCTAGAAGCATGCATTCATTTCAGAGTAGTCCCCAGGGGCATGCGGGTGTTCTGCATGCCCACATATGGGGACTCACACCCTGAACTCCTCAAGCGGTGGCAAGACTTGAACATAGAGTTGGGGTTCAACTATGCTAAATTAATGCTCGATTATTTCCTGCCACTTGAAACTGAATTGAGGAGCAGGACTGATCATTTATATAAACAGTTGTTAGAACGGTTTACCTCAGAGTATTGCATTGACAAAATTAATCACATTTTTTCACAAATAAATCTTTTCAGTGATAGACTGAGAATTACCAAACAAAAAAAGCTGTTACGTGACTATCATGATTTCCAAAAAGGCCAAGTGTTTGTTTGGCCGAGGCATCAGTCTTCTCAAAATTTAAATTCAATGTCACAGCCTGAAACGGCTTCCACTTCTCAGCCTAAGAGACCTGCTGCAACTAATATCGTCATACCATCGTTACCGCAGATACCCATATCTATGGTAAATAGAGAGATGGGTGCAACCACCCAGTCTGAGATTAGCCGCAATGAAACCAATTTTGTTGACACGCCTCCTCCCAACCAGGAAGCTTTTTTCACCAGGCACCTCCTGCAGCTACTGGAGCTATTTCTAAGAATACATCGAATGCCTTACCTTCCTCGGCTACTTTTTTACCCTATCAGAAACGACCTCTCTTACATCCAACCAGGGGGCGATCTCACAGCAGGGACTCCCGCAAGAGGAAGTACTCAGCGGAACAACCCGGCTACAACAGAAGGAAAAAGAACTGACTCTTGATTTATTATTTAATCTTTCCAGCCTTGCTTTGGATGATACTAGCATCCATGTATTAAATAGAGGTCTCAGCTTTATTCCGGCTACTCCGGCAACATTAACTGACACGCTACTTGATCTTAGGTTGTTCTGTAGAAAGTTGTGCTTAAAATTGTTGTTTAACGACAACACTGTTCATGATCAGGGGCATACATCTTATAGAACAAGAAGCACATTTATTCCTGCCATGCCTCCTCATATTGAGTGTTTTCTCAAGGCTTGTGAAAGTCAATATTATTTGATGTTTAGTAAAGTAAATAAGAAAGGTAGATTTTATAATTTAACACCAGCAGAAAATCGTGCCCTCAGTGCACTTAAACAAAACACTCGTATTGTCATAAAACCAGCTGACAAAGGAGGGGGAGTGGTTCTCCTAAACAGGCAGGAATACATTACCAGCATGTCGAATATGTTATCGGTGGCTGATACATATACCCCCATTACACCCAAGGAAGTAGCACAAATTGTAAAAACTGTCAAAGATGTTCTTTATGACCTTCTCATGTGTCGCCAGATCAGCCAGGAAACTTTTGAATTCCTACATATAGAATACCCCACCACCCCGATTATCAAAGGGATACCCAAAGTGCACAAGGGTATACATCCTGTCCCCCTTAGACCCATTGTTTCAGGGGATAACTGGATCACAGCACACGTCTCTAAGCTAATAGAAAACATCCTGAGACCTGTAGTGAACCAGTTTTCCACCATACTTAAAGACACCTATGACCTACTCAATGATATCAAAAAGCTAACACTAGATAATTATCAATCATGTTTATTTATAACTTTGGATGTTAAGGATTTATTCACTTCAATACCAAATGACATTGGTATGGAATACATCAATGAATTGTTATCCAAAGAGACTAGTTTTTCTAATGATAGAATCATATTAATAGGTCAGCTCTTGGAGATAGTATTATTTAATAATGCATTCATGTTTGGTGGTTCTTGTTTTTTGCAAAAGTGGGGGGTAGCCATGGGCACCCCCTGCGCAAACACCTATGCAAACTTGGTAGTTCTATGGTGGGAGAAATTACATCTTTTCACACATGAGAACTTCAAATACATTAGATTCTATAGGCGTTTTGTGGACGACATTATAATCATTTGGGAAGGTTCCTTGGAACTATTCGACACATTTTTGCAACACTTAAACACCACCACTACGTTTCTACATTTCACTCAAGAAACTTCCAACAAAGAAATTAACTTTCTAGATGTTACCCTTAGATTTACCAATGGGGGAACAATAGACTCAACCTTATATAGAAAGCCCACATGGAAAAATTCAATACTATGCTTTGATAGTATGCATCCCCGACATACTTTTCAAGGCATAGTTAAGAGTCAGTTCATAAGGATTCAGAGATTATGCAGCAGAATTGAAGACTTAACAAAAGAAGCGGATTGCCTTGAGGAGTTATTTATTAACAGAGGCTATAATCCTTCTATGGTTAGTGACATCAAAGTAGAGGTCTTGGGTGACACCATACATATAGAACAGGAGAATAGAGATTTGAAACACCTGAAACATCACTATAACACCCACCAGAGAGAAAATGCTACAGTTAACTGCATTAATTACATTATTACCTACACTAGTGACATAAAAAAGATACAGCAGATCATTTATAACAACTGGCACATTTTAACCATTGACCCTCATACTAGAGATATTATAAGTAAACAACCTAGGTTCACCTACAAGAACAGCAGGAACCTTAAAAGAATTTTATGTGGAGACTCACACATCAAGATAGATGAGGAAAGTACTCTAACTAACAGCACTCAAATCAAGGGTTTTGGTACATATCCCTGTTATAACTGCAATAGATGCAAATATATAACCAAGATACAGGACTTCAAACATCCTAACACTGATTATGTTTTCAGGCCACATTTTCGAGCTACGTGCAATACTCGCAATTTGATATACCTTGCCACCTGCACCAAATGCGAAGCTTTCTATGTAGGATTAACAAAAAGAAAGCTACAGGAACGCATTTACAATCATTTGTATGACATACGTAAAGTTGTAGAAACCAACGCTTTGGCCAGGCATATTATGGAGTTTCCCACTCACTTATTTAATTTTAGAGTTTTACAAGTAGTAAAACAGGATCAGAGAGGAGGAGACCAAGAGAATTATTTGGCACTTATGGAGCTTAATTGGATATTGAAATTGGGTGCACATATAGAACCAGGGATTAATATCCATGTTTCTGTCAAACCGGTATTAATATCTAAGAAGTGAATACATGGTTTTCATATACATTATTCAACTTATCTAGTTGTGTCACACTTTATGATGGTTATATGATGAATTCTTTAGCATACTATATATACATTTTTATATGTTTATACATAAATTATGCATTTAGTGGTTTGAATATATTTTTTCATTTTGGACACACTATTGATTTTAAATTCAGTTCATTTGTATTTATATATATGTATATTTTTTGATCCCTACTTTATTTATTATGTTGCACCATAGCCTGCATCTTAGGTGCTATGTAGACATTCACAGTCTGTCATTAACTCTATCACATATTTACCAACTTGCATTTCATCATAGTGTATCTATGAAATATACAACATTCCTTCAGCTATTTCTCAGACATATTATGTTTTAATGTCTTATATACACTTCAGTAACACTTAGTGATATATGTCTTGATTTATTTAATGAAGTTATTAGCTGTATAGATGAATTAGTTGCACATTGCATAATTTTAATGTTTATAATACACTTCTAACATCAAGTATGTTTTATTAACAATAGGAATTTCACTTGACATCAGTTTCGTTTTTTATCTACTCGTATTTTATTTATTGTTAGATAAGAAATGTAGCAATACTGTGTGTTTTTAAAAATATACGCTTGTATTGTGTCTTTTTAAACACAGATCATTGATTTTATGTTAATTGAATAATGAGAAGATCTTCCCGCGCTTTAGCGGCTATATATAAATTCTAAGTTTACACTTGATAAATTATCTGATGAAGCGTGGATGGACCACGCGAAAGCGCTCATCTTTCATTTCCATTAAATGTTTTTGCACATTTCAGAGTTGCCATTGTGCTTTGTTTCGTTCTCAGCACTTTTTTGGATTACCGTTTGCTCCTCCGTGTTTTGGTACTACACTACATTGTTTCAATACCTTGTGTTCCTTTTGGTGCAGTACCATTCAGCAGGGACGCTGACTTCTTCATACGTTACATGCTAAATTTATAAAAGTAATATTTTGTAATACAGTTTTCATGTATGTTTCTCTTGATATGCTGCAAAGCACTTCAATTGAAATGCCAGAGAGGAATCAAGTATGTGGTAATTATGCAAACTGTGTTTGTAATTCAAAAAGTATCAGGTTTGATGTGTGTACAGGTGTGCAGTATGTAGGAACTGTGAAACTGTCCCACCACTTATGAGTGATGTTTGACCCTGATCTGGAAATTACAGGACCAGTATTGTTAAAGATGGAAAACTTAGTTTTTTTTCTATCCTAAACACAAGATTTGATGTCCTAAAAGGAGTGAAAGTTGGGAATGTTTGTTTAGCCTGTTGAGTCTGCTGTCAACAAAAAAAGTATATCTTGGAAAGTTTACCCCTATGACGTTTCTGCAGTTTTGATGGGGGAGTGTTTATCCTTTTCATGACTCCCTGTCTGAGGACTCCATGTCACACTATTCTGAAAAATAAGATCTAACTCGAAGAAAAGGTAGGTCTGGCTAAGGGGGCATCTGTAGTTGTACCACAGTTGCATGCCACATTGTAAATCTTTAATGTGGGTTTAAGCATGAGGGGGGACTTCAGAAGGCCATACAACATAAAGAAGAAAGTCGGTCAGAAATGGTATGCTAACACAAATCTTGTTATTCTAAAAACTTTGTAAGAGTCTGATGAAGTCTTATTTAAGACAAAATCATTTACTGGATGAATTATTTGCTTGAGTTAAACTTTGAAACAATCGTTTTAGATTTGTAACTTTCTAAGTTTATAGGTTTGTAGATTCATAGATAAGTACTAGGGTAACTGCCCTTGTGGGACATTTTAAGACTAGCTAATCACCCCATGTGAGAATCAATCCCTGCACTTTCTGTTTGTAAGGCAAATGCCTTAACCATTATGCAAATCTCCCACCCAGAGCAAGCTTTAAAATCTGTCTCTTGGCCTTTGTCACCGTAGGGATGTGGTTGTCAGGTGGGTGCAGGGGTCATGAAGAGCAAGTTTTTGAATTTGCCGTTGTTTGTTTAAATGGGTCTATATTACCACATTGAAAAAGCCGTTAATCGAATGGCTTTATAACCGAAAATGTGGTTAATAGAGCTTGCTTTTGTGGGGGGCTGCACCCCCCACCCAACCCCCACTAATTATATATACCAACTCTGAGATTTCACTACAGTGAGGAAAGGGGAATTTTTCTGATCTTCACTGTACAGCGATCTGACAATACACAGTTCTTTTATCAGCTTTTTCAGATGTTCATCATGCATACAGCTGCAGTCATCACACTTGGGTTATCCTGCCGTCAGGCAGGTCCTCGGTCGGCCAAATTCCAAAGTCTAGGTCCGGCGTCAGTTGTCGTCACTTCTTCCCTGACGTCAGTGTGGCAGGGGTATAAAAGAGGCAGCCAACACCATTTTCTTCAGTTTTTCTTGCCCCAGATGTCAGGTGCCCCCAGAAAGGAAGGCAAAACATGATGTTATGCAAACATACATAAGTAGATACATCAAAACAGTAGTTGCAAGCAAGTACACCATAAAGTGATACCCCAAATAGGTTGTATGTTAAAGGTGTTTGTCATAAGCCCTGTCCTAAGATGGGATGGAGGGAGGGTAACCTGGACTGCAGCTGTATCTTTCGAACATCTACATTTATGGTAGGTACAAAACTGTACTATGTTCATCATGCATACAGCTGCAGTCATCACACTTGGGTAGAATCCCAAAGCTAAGTAAGGGTGGCTGGTACTAAGCGGAATTAGGAGGGGCTAGACTGCCCTGCAGGACTGCTGTGGCAAAGCCCGCTCTAGATTTTGAGTATAGTGGAAGGTGGTAGTGCTTGGAGAAAGTGTGCACTGAACTCCAAGTAGCTGCTTCCAAAATGTCCTTGGTAGGGACCCCCCTGAGGAAAGCTGCTGAGGTAGCTGTAGCCCTGGTGGAGTGGGATCTGATGTATACAGGCACTGATTTTCCATGAAATGAATAACAAAAGCGTATGCAGTGGGCTATCCATTTTGAAATAGTCTGTTTGGAAATAGCCTTTCCTTGAGCACCTGTAGCATAGGACACAAAGAGCTGCTCAGATTTTCTGAATGTCTTTGTTCTGTCCAAGTAATAACAAAGTTGCCTGTGAATGTCCAAGGAATGTAGTAGCCTCTCTCCTTTGTTATGTGGATTTGGATAAAAGGTAGGTAAATGAATAGTCTGATTCAAAGCCACACTGGATACTACCTTTGGCATGAAGGTAGGGTTGGTTCGTAAGGAAACCCTGTCCTGATGGAAAATGATGAATGGTTGCACAGCCATGAGGGCCAGTAGCTCCAAAACCCTGCATGCTGAGGTAATAGCCAGAAGGAAGGCTGTTTTCCATGACAAGTATTGTAGCTCTGCTGAAGAAGCCGGCTCAAAAGGAGGCAGTGTCAGCTTCTCCAATACGAAGTTGAGGTCCCAAGCTGGAGCTGGTGGTTTCTGTGGGGGTTTTATATTTTTTGCCCCTCTGAGGAACTGCCTTAATAGAAGATGTAGCAGCTGTATGCGCACTTGAACATCTACATTTATGGTAGGTACAAAACTGTACTTTATAAAGTCGTTTGATTAATGGCTTTTTCAATGTGGTAATATAGACCGTTTAAATCACTGTTTGTCTTGGGACTTATCCCATCAGGCCTCTTGCATTACTAATAGAAAACCATTAAAGTAATGGCTGCTAGAAGCAGACATGAGTAGAAAGTGGCTTCTGTAATTAAAAGTATTTTTTATAATGATTTTGCTTGAGAGGCATCTCACGGGCCTTGCTTAAGTAGAGTTGGGTAAAACAACTAGTAAGGCAGTAAGGAGAAGAAGGGAGAGCAGCTGTGTACCACATTTAAGGGCAGACAGCAGCAGAATCAGTAGAAGACATGGGGTAGAACCAGTCCAGGAAGAAAGTGTAGGATCCTACAAGGCTGTTACTAGTCTGAAAGATATCAAAGGCTCATTTTATCATCATTGTAATGAAAGAAGTTTTGTGTTGCATTTTTATTACTTTTAGTTTTACAGCAAGTAAAGGGGGTTGAGATTTTTGTGTGTGTGTGGTGTTGTATGATGTAGTTTGTCAAATATGTAACCCAAATAATCAGACTGCAGGAAAAAAAACAGATCTTCAGGATCTGTTCTGGAACAAGCAGGTGTGTGCAATTCACGTGGTTTGTGAGCGTATGCATGTGTACATAATTGGTCTGACTATATGCACAAGTGAATGAGAGAGGGTGAGAGAAACCAGATTGGTGTGTGCCTTAACTTTCCACCATCCGTGACTTTGCATCTATTTCTCATAAAATGTAAGGTTTTTTGACATATCTTTGTAGGCTGCAGTTGCTAAATGACAGACAATTGATGTCCTTCAGAAAATGCACATTAATGTTAATGTTAAATCTATGATTATTATTACAACCTTTTCAGTGTTTAAGAGGATTAGTTAAAATTTCCATAGTAATGGATTTGTCCACTTATTCTTGAGCTAGAAGATTGTGTGCATGGGTGTGTGCATGCGTTGGTCAGGGGAGACTGCATATGTATGTATGTGTGAGAGACAAGGAAGAGATTGGTGAGTGGCTTGATTCTCAACTGTCCAAGTTCACAAAATATACATGATCTTATCTCAGGTTTTTGGTTTATGCCTTGTATAACTTTTGATGTGAGTTTTCCTGCTGTTTCAAGTGAGTTTTGCCATTGTTTCAATGAAAGTGAGTTTTGCCATTTCAATGAATATGAGTTTCAAGGGCAGACAAGTTTACTGCTCATGCTAAGTCTGTTTTCATTGTGAGAGTGTATTGTTTGTTTAGCAAATGGCTATCGGTGTTTGTGCTATTTCAATATCTGTAATCTTTGTAGAAGCACATAATAGAATATATGCATAGTAACTGGTGAGATAATCAAGTAATGGAATACTGGAATGTCAGAGGAGGGGGCTGCTGCTTGGGTTTGCTGCAGGAGGGGCTGCTCTGGGGTGGCGGCCTATTACCCTTCCTAGAACCCTATTTGACCATGATCTGGCTCTCGTATTTCAAGTAGAAAATACATATGCAAAGGTAGCTGCAGTTTAACTACATTACAAGGTATCTTTTTCTTCCTATGCATTTAAATAATTTAAGGAAATGACTGCAGTGGCTTTCTTGGGGAATGAAGCAGTGGGTGTGGCTCAAATAGGGGTGTTTCATGAGTGTGGTGAGGGTGGATACTGCCCTTCCATAGGAATATAACATCATCCACAAACCTATTGTAGAAGATGATGCATTCCTTCCATTCATTTTTTGTATCCATTTCCCATTGCCTTTCCCATTCAGCTAGGACTATATTGGCATAGCTGTTTGCACAGGGTGTGCCCATGGCTACCCCCCCATTTCTGCCAATAGTAGCTCTCACCATAGAGGAACACATTGCTCTCTAGGACCAATTCCAGGAAGCTGCATACTAGATTCACATCCATGTTTACTTCAAAATGAAAGGCAAAGTCCCTTACTGCTTCTATTCCTAGATCATTGGATATGCAAGTGAATAAATTGTTGACATCCATAGTCACCAAAATGATGTTGTCTATGGAACTTTCTTGCTCCATTCTTTCATACAGTCTCTCCAGCAGCTGACCAGTGTCCCTCAATACAGTATGTGCGAAAGGCAACAACTTCTTGAGTTCAGTTTCCACATAGATTGAAATGGGCTCATTGACCCATCCTCTCCCTGAAACTATCGGTCTCAGAGGGGGGTCAACACTGTTCTTATGAATCTTAGGCAACCCTTTGATAACAGGTATAGTTGGATATACCATTTCAAGAAAGTCATATAGATTTTTATCAATTGCTCTAGTCATTAATTTGTCATATAGGACATTCTTTACTGAGGAAATCAATCTGTCTACTTGATACTTCTCGATTTTGTGGTATGTATCACTATGGCTTAACATATCCTGCATTTTCTGGGCATACTGTATTGAATTCATCACTATTAAAGCTCCTCCTTTGTCAGCTGGCCTGAAAATAACTTCTTTCATTGTTTGCAATTCTTTTAATGCCTGAAACTCATCCTGTGTTAAATTGTAGTAGTGTTTATTTTTTCCTTTTGACCTCTGTTCAAATACCTCATTCTCACATAACCGTAAGAACATCTCCACAGTGGGATGATTGCTGGGGACAAAGGAACTTGTTTTTTTCAACACAGATGATGTATAGTTTGTACCAGTATTTTCATTGTCAAAAAGACACTTCAACGTAACGTTCCTACCAAAGCACCTTAAGTCTGTCACTAACTCACTCAGGTCAAAACGTATTGAGGGTATGAAGCTCAAGCCTCTTTGCAGAACACTCTTTTGGGTAGCTGTCAGCTCGGATATATTAATTACCAACGAAATCGATTCATCTAAGCTCATTGAGGTTCCTATTACCATTCTCTTTTTCCTCTCTCTGCTTTCTGACCTGGATCTCCCGACATTTTTCTGTGTTAATAAAAAAGGGAGTTGCTGTAACAAAGGTGCATGGACAGATCCCTTCTTTGGTTCATAGGTTCATAGTTTCGTACTAGGCTATCTGCCCTAGGGCATTTATAAGCCTAGCCAGAGTGTATGTGGCTTACACCACCCCTTAGGATGAGAATACTATGCCCTTTTAGGGTTTAGTTTACTATGCCTCTGTCTAGTAGTGACAAAGAGATGACCCCCGGGGTAAACCTACGATCTCCCATTCACTCGTCGAGATTTCTCTTGAATAGAGTCAGTGAGGGGCTCTGCCTAACATGGACTGGGATTCTGTTCCAGAGTGTAGGGAGCCTCTGGGTTATGAATATGTCCCTCCAGCATGTTCTATTTATTTCTGTGTTGTGGTTTAAGTCACTTGTTCTCGTGGCTCTGATGGATTTGGATTTTCTGAGGTGGAGCATGTCCATTAATTCAGGATTGGACATGGCCTTGTATGTCAGGCACAGATCACCTCTGAGTAGGCGGTATGCGACTGAATAGAGCTGGAGTTCTTTCAGTCGGGCAGCATATGACATATGTTTAAGACCCTTTATCCTCTTGGTGAGGAACTTTTGGGGTCTTTCCAACTGCTGCAGGTGTCGGGTGAGATACATCCCAAATGGGGCATTGTACTCAATCATTGGCCTGATAAGAGAAGAGTACAGGGGCACAATGACCTCTCTTGATCTAGATGTGAAACCCTTCATGATAAGGTGGGCAATATAGAAGGTCTTCCTAACCACTTTGGCAATGTGAGTGTCAAATGAGAGGTTACTGTCAACCTGGGTCCCTAGGTCCCTGATTACCTCTTCTGTACTTAATGGATTACCGCCTATGTGGTAATTTGTCGGCACCTTGTTTTTCCCAAAGGGTATGACTATACATTTTTTGGCGTTTAGCTTAAGGCCATGGCTCTGGCACCAATTATCCATTTCTATGAGGCCTCTCTGAAGGATGTTTGTGTCCGCTGGAGTATCAATTATGGCGCCCAGTTTGCAGTCATCTGCGAACTTTGTCAGCCACAATCCTCCTATGTTTGCCTGTACCTCGGAAAAATAAATGCCGTACAAGAGGGGTCCCAGGACTGAGCCCTGTTGGACACCGCTTGTGACTGGCTTAGAGTCTGACATAGCTCCAGCAACTCTGACCCTGTGGGTTCTGTCCTTGAGCCAGTTTGCAACCCATCTTGTGACATATGGGTTTACATTTAAGCTGGTGAGTTTGTCTATGATGCCCGAGTGGGGTATTGTGTCAAAGGCTTTGCAAGGTCAAGGTAGGCTGTGTGAACTGCCTTACCCTCATCAATGGCCTTAGTGACTGTTTCAAAAAAGTCGACCAAGTTCAGAAGGCAGGATCTGCCCTTGACAAAGCCAAATTGGGTAGGATCCAATGTCTGTAGGTCCCCAATGTCTTTGTTTATGAGTTCCATAATGATCCTCTCCATAGCTTTGCAGACCAGGCTCGTCAGGCTTATGGGGCGGTAATTTCCAGGGTCCATAGAAGCACCGCCTTTGTGAAGTGGGACCACTGTTGCCGTACGCCACTCTTTGGGTGCGTATCCTGTGGTAAGGCTAAGATTAAACAGCAGCCTTATGTGTGGGTTTAGTTCCTCTTGAGTTCATGTAGCACACAGCCCGGGACACCATCCGGTCCCATTGATGCTGTGTTTTTAGCTTTAGAGGGCGGCTCTCACCTGGGCATCTGAGATGTTAGGGAGGCTACACTCTGCTGGGATAGTTATTTCTCCTTTTGGGGAGGGAGGAGAAATTTGCACTGAACCTGTCTGCCAGAATGTTGGCAATGTCAGTGGGTTCAGTGTATTTTGTGTCATTTTGGACTAACTCTGAGCATATCTGGGAGTTTCCACCCAGGTTTCTAACATAGCTAAAGAAGGCCTTGTGATTGTCTTTTGTGTCATTTGCTATTTTTCTCTCATAGTTGGCCTTGGATGATTTTATGAGTGATCGTAGTTTTTGCTAGTACTGATCAGAGATGCCTTTCCTTTTAGGGATTTTGCTCTGTCATGTAGTAGCTTCCTCCTTCTGTTGTAAAGTTTGTTTATGGCTGGGGTCCACCAGACCGGTCGCCTGCCTTTGGGGAATGGGGCTTGGTTTTATTTGGGATTGCATGATCCATGCATTCTTGAAGGTGCCCATAGAAGGCATTTGCAAGGGATTCAGCAGTGTGGGTTGTGGTTTCCACTGGCCCAGGGGCCTTGAAAGATACCACTTCAGTCTTAAGAAGTGTGAAGTTTGCTTTGAGAAGTTCTTCACTGTGGTCTTTTGTGCAGGGGTGGGGGTCGGGATGTGGTTTTCCAGTGTGATTAATTTATGGTCTGATCTTACCAAAGAGGGATGTACTTCGGTGTGGAGCATTTTGTCCCCATGTTTGTGATGATCAGGTCTAGTATATTGTCTCCTCTTGTGGGAATGGTGACTAGTTGTTCCATTGCATTTGAGTTTATGAATTCTAAGAACCTTTGGGCTAGAGTGTTGGGGCTTGAGTAATGTTCCCAGTCTATGTTTGGGTAGTTGAAGTCTCCCAAAATGATGGTATTTGGAGAGACATTCATACTCTCCAGTGTCTTCAGGAAGGCTGTGTGGGGTTCCTGAGTTTGAGAGGGTGGTCTATAGCATGCTACAAACTGCAAGGCAGTTTTGCCTATGGTTAGTTGCACCTGGATAGTCTCCGATGCTTCATGCGTTGCCACTAACCTGGAGGTGTGGGTATCTTTGATGAAAATGGATACTCCCCCTCCTTTTGTGGTTCTGTCCAAGTTTTGGGGCCGGAAAGCATGATATGAGGTAAAACCTGATAGTGCTGGGGTGCTCTCAGGAGCCTTGAACCAGGTTTCAGTCACTGCACAGACATCGATGTTCTCCATACTGAGAAGGGCTTTGAGGGCATGCATCTTGAGGTTTAGACTTCTGGCATTGAGCAGCATTACCCTTAGTTTTTTTCCACTTGTGTTTTCTAGGGAGGTAGGTTTGTCATTTGAGCCTTGCCTAAAAAGGCACTATGGGGGTGGCAAGAGCCTTGGCCAATATCCGGAAGCCCAGGGTGACAGGTGCAAACCATCCCTTATGAAGCAGCGTGGCTTGTCAAGCATGTCATCCCAAGCAGACAGACACTGGATCCCCTTAGAATGACACCAGTAATTAAGCCAATTGTTAAAACTGATCATTTTGTCTTTGTACTGTAGCATCATTCTTGGTGAGTGTAAGATGCTGCTCAGGGTCAGGGTCATACCGGCCTGGGCTACATAATCAGAGAGCTCCTCTATGTCTCTTTTCATGTAGTCCAGGGAGGTACGTCTCAGGTCGTTTACACCTGCATGTACAATGACTGAGTCATATTTGTACTTGCTGTGGAGTGACCTGAGTGTTTGTGTTATGTGGCAGATTCTAGCTCCCGACAGGCAGCTTACTGTGACCCTCTCCTTGTTCAGTCTGGTGAGCAGGACGTCAGTGTGCCTGACTATGGAGTCACCTATTACAAGTGTGTCTGGCATGTTGTTTGGCCTTAAGGGCTGTGACTGTTTAGCACACTGACTTTGTGAACTATGTGTTGCATTTGCTATGTCTTGAGGTGGTGGTTGCTTGGGTGCCTGCTTTGGAGGCCTCTGCTGTTTTGGTAGATTTTTAATCAGCGCCGCCGAGTATGTTTTTGTGTGTTTATGTGTTTGGTTTGCAGTTGTGATAGTTCTATGTGAGACTGGGTTTGTGGTGTGCGTGGTTGCCTTCTCCTCCTGACTGGTCTTGCCAGTACTGAATTGAGAGAGCTCAGCCTCCAGTTTGGCTATATAGTTGCATCTCTCGCATATATTTGTATTTGTTGGGAGGAGGAGAGGGTTGTCTGTGTACATGAGGCAATTGTAACATTGCCTCAAGATTCTAGATTCACCAGCTGAACAGGAGAGGACGCTAGCAACTGACCCTTCGACATGCTAGAAATAGTGAAAAAGATTGCTGTGTAACTGAGTCAGAAAGGACCTATAGGGAAATGGGTACTCAACAGAATTTAGGTGAATGAAGTACTTTTCGTTTGTTTAAGAGTGCTTTACCTGTATACAAAATGCTTTAGGAGCAAGTGCTGAGCTTTTCAGATAGAGTATAGGCTGTTTAAATTGCAAGTAGAACAGTTCTAAGGGAAAAATTGAAGAGCAGACTTGGCGGAGCCAGAAAAAGTTTAACCAAGTTTAACCTTGTTTAACCGGCGCTGCGCTATGTGCACGACCGCGCAAAGCCATGCAAAGGCAGATTTTAAGCAGTGAACTACAAAAGAGCTAGGAATGGTCCCAAACAACCAATTACTAACAGCTTCTTGTGCTGAGGTCACTTCCCCCAAGGATAGGTAGGCTGCTCAAGGCTCCCCACTCACACTGGTGAGCAAAGAAACTTCCTTTTATCCAAGTAAGGTAATAGACAACACAGGAACTACACCACAGCCCAGAATACAGCAATGCCTGTATACTGGTCTAAACTAGTCGAAAAGGCGGAAAACAAGGATTATTTTTTTTGTTTTTTTTTTGCAGAAATACACAGAAAATGCAGAGACAGTGATAAATTAGTTACACAGGCTAGCACACTTTAGTGGGCAGCCTCCACAGTTCAATTAAACAAACAAACAAGCAAACTTTCGAATAAATTCGACTAAATGTAACTTTAAGTGCAATTTTTAAAATAAATGCAGTAATCAGTAAAAAAACAGTTCAGGCTAGTTTAAAGTAAGCAGCAGAAGATATTTTCAGTGAAAAAAAGCAAAGATACTTAAATCCAGAAAGTAGTCGCTTTTTCGAGTTCCTTGCTGCTAGGACCACTCTGTAAACCCACTTGGAGCTTGTCTGAGCAGTATAGCCAGAAAAAAATGCCCAGAGGCGGATTTTAAGCAGTGAACTACAAAAGAGCTAGGAATGGTCCCAAACAACCAATTACTAACAGCTTCTTGTGCTGAGGTCACTTCCCCCAAGGATATGTAGGCTGCTCAAGGCTCCCCACTCCCACTGGTGAGCAAAGAAACTTCCTTTTATCCAAGTAAGGTAATGGACAACACAGGAACTACACCACAGCCCAGAATACAGCAATGCCTGTATACTGGTCTAAACTAGTCGAAAAAGGCGGGAAAACAAGGATTTTTTTTTGTTTTTTTTTGCAGAAATACACAGAAAATGCAGAGACAGTGATAAATTAGTTACACAGGCTAGCACACTTTAGTGGGCAGCCTCCACAGTTCAATTAAACAAACAAACAAGCAAACTTTCGACTAAATTCGACTAAATGTAACTTTAAGTGCAATTTTTAAAATAAATGCAGTAATCAGTAAAAAACAGTTCAGGCTAGTTTAAAGTAAGCAGCAGAAGCTATTTTCAGTGAAAAAAAGCAAAGATACTTAAATCCAGAAAGTAGTCACTTTTTTGAGTTCCTTGCTGCTAAGACCACTCTGTAAACCCACGTGGAGCTTGTCTGAGCAGTATAGCCAGAAAAAAAATGCCCAGAGGCGGATTTTAAGCAGTGAACTACAAAAGAGCTAGGAATGGTCCCAAACAACCAATTACTAACAGCTTCTTGTGCTGAGGTCACTTCCCCCAAGGACAGGTAGGCTGCTCAAGGCTCCCCACTCCCACTGGTGAGCAAAGAAACTTCCTTTTATCCAAGTAAGGTAATGGACAACACAGGAACTACACCACAGCCCAGAATACAGCAATGCCTGTATACTGGTCTAAACTAGTCGAAAAAGGCGGGAAAACAAGGATTATTTTTTTTGTTTTTTTTTTGCAGAAATACACAGAAAATGCAGAGACAGTGATAAATTAGTTACACAGGCTGGTATCACACTCGGAACTATTTCACTTGAAGGCTGAATGCTTCCTGCCGATGCAGTGTCTACATTTGCTGCATTATCATTTTCCGTTAGCGATGCAATGACCTCAAGCATGCCAGAGTCATTGTTAACTATACTACTATTAGTCCTCTTGTTAGGAGTATTGCGAGAGGCTAATTCAGGATGTTGCCCATTAGTGTGTATATTACTATGTACTTCAGCTTGTATATTCACACTAGAAACAATCCTGCATGTTACAGGTACATTTCCCATGTTGTCAGAGCATTCTTTTCTATCTGGTGCTCTCTTATCCCTTGGCCACTCAAACAGGTGACTGTTAGTAAAATCAAAATAATCTCTCTTCAGTTTGTTAATTTTTATATTTTTCAATTTGTTCTCATAGGTTTCCAATTTATCTTGCAGGGTTTCTAGCTTAAACAAGCAGCTATCGGGTAATCTCATAGTTTCCATTTGCTTTTGCTTACATTCAATAAGAGCAGAAACCTCATCTTCATGTGGCTTAAAGTAGTCTATTAGCAGCTGCATGTATTGGAAGCTTGTCTCTATGTTAATCTCCTGCCATTTGGCCAGGAGATCGGGGTAGGTGTTCCCATAGCTGGGCATACACCTAATTCTCAATCCCCTCAGTATCACATTGTGATGTAGACAAGCTTCCATGTGAAATTGCTGCCATTGCAGCCTCTTGAGCTTATAGGCTGCATTCTCAACTTCTCTAAAGATGTTATCAAATTCTTCATTACAGTCTGTTATCAGTTTCTGATTCACACCAGTCTTTATGTTGATATCAAATAAAGGATTGTGCATACCTGCATTAAATGTAGTATTAGTTTTCCAACCATTTTTCATCTCAAAATACAGTGTTGACACCAAAGCAGCAACAAATGACTGTGTGAGGTGTTAAGGTAAAAAAACAAGCACAAACAATCAAACCAAAAACCACCTCCAGAGGAAGCCTGCAACACCAAGAATGTTATATACATTGGCACTTGTAATTTGTGCCAAGCCTATTATGTAGGAAAGACCAATAGAAAGTTTAAGGAATGGATACTTCGCCACATGTTAGACATCAAGAATAAACTGGTAACCAATGCCCTATATGGACATGTGTCTGAAAATCCAGGGCATTCATTTAGCTTTATGGTTATCTCAACTGTGACTACTAACCTCCGTCGAGGAGACATTGTCAACAAAACTGAAAAGGAAGAAAGCAAATGGATCATGAACCTCAGAGCTAATTTATTTCCAGGGCTCAACAGAGTAGTTCCTATTAAACCTATTTTGAAAGAGAGAAGCCTAATTAAGAAATTAAATGGAGGCTTAAGGAAGGCGTGCATCTGATTGCTGTATGTGATTGGTTGAGCAATTAAGGATCTTTATTTAACAGCAGTAAGTCAGGTCTACACACTAGGATCTGAAGAAGGTTTTTTAACTGAAAGCGCTTATCCTGTTTGACCTGCAACTTGAACAGCACAATTTGTGCTTTTTATTTCTTCATTTTATTAAAGCCTACATTTTAACAGAATTTCTCAGTAAACTTTTTGCTGTGGTGGAAGCCTTTTTTTCATTTTACTATTTTTGCCTATCAAGGCTTCCTCTGGAGGTGGTTTTGGTTTGATTGTTTGAACTGTAAATTAAGTAATCATCTATAAGATTACTTCTTCAGAAATTATTTATCTTATGTGATCTCCTAAATTGTATTGTCATATTAAATGAACGGTAACAATGTATACAAATATGTACTTTGCCTATATTATTGTAACCTTTATTAGTGTTTCAACTATTTTGATTTTTTCTTTGGAGCTTTTCTCCTCGGGCCTCTACTGAAAATGGGCATGTATCCAGTTAGACTAGCCCGGTCAACAAATGTAAAATAAAATAAAAAAAAAATATATATATATATATATATATATATATATATATATATATATATATATATATATATTATAACAGTAGCAAATGAGCAAACTGATTTAAACAAATTAACCAATTAACCAATAAAAAGCTAAAAACTGAGTCCCGTTCTAGCAGTCTTCAATCAGACAATTTCTATCTGCACACTCCTGCTTCTAGGGTGCAGTGGAACCTTCTCCAAAAAAAGATGGTTTGAATTAGTGCTCAAGTTATACAACCAAAGCTAGATTCAGCAGGTCTGAATTTAGTCTATGCTACAGCAAACAAGGTGTACCAATTTCAAAAAGAAACAGTTCAAATAAGCAGGCACAATAAGCCTTTAATCAGAAACTCTGAGCTCTCACAAGAGTGCAGACCACACCTTCTTAATGTAAAATAACTGGCCTAAAGCCCAAGTGCTTAAACCAGAACTAATACAATTTTAGAATAACAAACACTAAGCCTTCAATCAAGCAAATCCCAACTTAGAAGGATGTAAGTTACCTGTCCTGCCACAACAGTGCAGACCACAAACCTTCTTAATGTAAAACAACTGGTTTGAAGCCCAAGTGTATCAAAAAAAGGCATAGAATAACAGTTACAATTTAATCAGGCTACTAACAAGCAGTAATAAATGCAACAGATTAAATGCAATTATGTACTTTTAATAACAAGCATTAAAAGCAAAATAAAGTAATAAAGTAGGAAAAAACACACATACAGTAATAGCAGATGAATAAAGTGCAATTTTTTATATAACAGTAGAAAACAATGAAACTGATGTAAACAAATTACCCAATTAACCAGTAAAAAAGCTCAAAACTGAGCCCTGTTCCAGCAGTCTTCAAACAGACAAGTTCTAACTGCACACTCCTGCCACTAGGGTGCAGGGGAACCTTCTCCAAAAAAGATGGCCTGGATTAGTGCTGAAGTTATACAAACAAAGATAGATTCAGGATTTCTGAATCTAGTCTATGCTACAGCAAACAAGGTGCACCAATTTCAGAAAGAAACAGTTCAAATAAGCAGGCACAATAAGCCTTTAACCAGAAATTCCCAGCTCAGAAGGGTAGAATCTAGCCTCTCCTCCCACAAGAGTGCAGACCACAAACCTTCTTAATGAAAAATAACTGGCCTGAAGCCCATGTGCTTTAACCAGAACTAATACACTTTTAGAATAACAGACACTAAGCCTTCAATCAGCAATTCCCAACTTAGAAAGATGTAAGCTACCTGTCCTGCCACGACAGTGCAAACCACAAACCTTAATGTAAAACAACTGGTGTGGAGCCCAAGTGTTTAAACCAAAAGGCTTAGAATAACAGTTACAATTTAATCAGGCTACTACCAAGCAGTAATAAATAGAGCAGAATAAATACAATTGAGTACTTTTAAGAAGATGCAAAAGCAAAATAAAGTGCAATTTTTTTAAGTAAAGTGCAATGAGAGGAAGAAGGAGCAGAAGAGAAATTCAGAAAAATTCAAGGTTAAGAACTTAAGTGGGTTGGCCTTCTCAAATGTTCTGTCTGTATTAAGTAGAGTGAACACCAGACTGGGAGGGGTGTTCCAGATCAAATTTACACTAGGGGCGGACAACTGCAAAGACACCAACTACCACAAGAATAGGGTGGGGGAGGGGAAAGCAGTTTCAGGACAGATGCAAAACAGAAAACAATGCCAGAAACTATATAAAACAATTCAGTCAGGTAAATTTAATACAATGCAGAACTCTGAAAGATTAAAGTGCCAAGAAATATACTTATCAATCAGCGATATATTTCCAGATTGTTTGAGAGTCACACACCAGCCAGACACCAGGAGTTGCCAACAGTGTATGCAGGAATTTACAAACAGAAACTATTTTTAAATCAGCAAGCCTTGAAGCAATCAGATAACACAAAAGCTGTTAGACCAGTTTTATAAATTCCACCTCAGAAATAGGGGGTAAGCAGTTTCAGGACAGGTGAGAAACAGAAAACAATGCCAGAAAATATATGAAACAATTCATTCAGGCAAAACTAAGACAATGCAGAACTCTGAAAGGTTAAAATGCCAAGAAATATACTTATCAATCAGTGATATATTTCCAGATTGTTTGAGAATCACACACTGGCCAGACACCAGGAGTTTCCAGCAGTCTATGCAGAAATTTACAGAAACTATTTTTAAATCAGTAAACCTTAAAGCAATCAAATTACACAAAAGCGATTAGACCAGTTTTATAAATTCCACCTCAGAAATAAGGTGTAAGCA